>NW_022170403.1:49381518-49405585 GCF_008802855.1 Photinus pyralis | reverse complement strand
CCCCCCCCCCCACAACCTCCCCAATCCGCAAAATCCACCACATTGTTTGGGTCATAGAATTAGATATAAGCACAGGCAGCCCAGAGGAGGAGGAGGGGACAGAAAGAGAGGCAGGGGTAGGACAACAATAAGAAGGGGAGAAATAAGAAGGAAGGGAGCGAGAGATAAAAGGATGGAGGTAGCGGAAACTAGTAGAACGCCAGGGGGCGGGGCCATCATCAGGAAGCACAGTTCTCTCTAATGCAGATATTCCAATGGCGAAGCTGTGGCCGTACCCTTTCGGATCCGATAACACACAGTTAGCCCCCCCCCCCCACAACCTCCCCAATCCACCAAATCCACCACATTGTTTGGAATATGTCGCGGCCCAGCGCAATAATAATAATAAATGCCTTTATTCACTAGGAATGGACAAGGTTCAGCAATGACATGTATGCCATGTGCTGCTCTTCCACCTAACCCGATATAACATATAGAAATTAATATTGATGTGGCCACAGATAAAATATAAACATGTAAAAAAATTAAAGAAAGAATATCTCCAGTGAACACTAAGGTACATAATTATTTACATACATATAGGTACACGTTTCATACACGCATAATCATATATGTAGGTATATTATTGGAATTAATGGGACACGAAAACAAGCAAAAATTCAACTGAAGGAAGCAATTAAGTGCATAAAAATTAATTTTTATATAAGAAATGCATTCTCAGCCTTTTTTTAAAATTGCCTTAATGTTTTGAAATCAGATGGTATCTTGTTATACAGATGTGTAATTTGGTAACTAAAGGATCTTTTGAAAAATTCATGTTTGTGCGACGGAGGAGTTAATATTCCTCTGTAACGTAAATTCAGATGATGTACATCTGTTCTGAAAGTTATTTTTTTATATAAGTATGCTGGGACAAGCATCCTTTATAATTTTGTGATACAAGCAAGCAGCATGGAATATCCTGCGATCATTCATGCTTAACCATTTCACCGTTTCCAGCGTATGCGAAATGTGACAGTATTTCCTGATAATGGCAACAAAGTGGTGGAGATGCACCCCTGTTAGTATCTACCAGGGACACATCCCCACGAAAGTTGACTAAATTCTGGGAGAGGCGGCTACTAACGAGCTCCTAGCGTGTTCATATAATTTTGCGATGTCTGTCCATCAGCACCCGAGCCATACCTCGAAAACGAGTGGCCCGATTACAATGAAATTTTGCAGGTGGATTCTTTATCAAATTTGTAGATTAGAGTTCTTGAATTGGCAATGTAGGTCAAAAAATCAGGAAGGCCCTTTTGGCATCTCATACCCAGGAGCTCGTTCGCTATATTTCTTTAATATATTTATGTACCATATATTGTTACATTATGAAATTTCTACGTGAGAAAGAAAGAACTTTTCAGCTCATGTGAGAAAATACTACAGTTGAACCTCGCTAATCCGCACCTCGTTACGCTGAATTAGCGTTAATCCGAACGCGCTAAAAATGTAACCTCCGCATTACTAATCCGAACAAATTTGGGATAATCAGAACAAAAGTAAGAACGCTGAAAAATTCGTTTACTGATATTTATCATGTATTATTATTTACATTTTAAACATTTTTGTTTCAAAGGAATTTATTTTGTTTGTACGATTTGTAACTGTTAATTTCTCAATACATATTTCAAAATATCGCTTTATTGTTATTTTTGTTAATAGGAACAATTCAATAATCTGAACAACCTCCGGCCCAATTAGTTCGGATTAGCGAGGTTCTACTGCAAATTGATGTCCTAGTTCCTAGTAAATAAAATATGCAACTCCTCAAAATACAGAAAAATTATATGAGAGTTAAAAGAATAAATCAAACCTGGGTTTGTAGAGACACACAGAGAACCCAGGACGTCACGACCAAATTTTGCTTACCTGAAACAAAAAATATTATTAATAACATTCATTAACTTGAAATACGCAGGTTATACTATTTCATTAAAAAAATGAGTTACCTATATACAGGAACCTGCAACTAGAAAGGCGAGAGCGGGATATGCGCAAGTAACTAATCTGCAGGAGGAGCCAGTGTGGCTCATTGACGCATCAACAGGTGTAATTTATAGAATATGAATAATCAGGGCTCGCCCCTACTTTGCTTTAGTAACGTATTTGTTCTGGTAATTATTCTTAATTAGCAGAATCTGTATAATTTAACGGAGGATGTTGCGGATTTGTTGGGTATGCTAATTTCCCCCGTCTCCTCACACATTGACCGGCAGCCGTTTTACTTTATCATTATGGACTAGGCCATAATATTGCAAATTATGGCCACTAATTGCGACTGCAATTATCAAGCAGTCGTACATAAAAGTCGCTTTAGAAAGCAGGGCGATTAAAACCAGAAACTATCCTTGTGGGCGCGAGCAGGAGTTGCGCGCAAGGAATTGTACTGTCCCCTCTTCTCTAGTCGCTAGTCATGGACGGACTAGTAAACCTCCTAGCTAGCCAGTATAGGCTTTGTCCTTGACCTATTGCAGTATGCCCACGCTACAGAGCAGGAATGGTGCCTCGCTCGGGGCTAAAAGTGTATCCCGACTAGATACAAACAGTGCTCTTTACAAAGCGAGCAAGACTTAGTCTTCAGGAGCTAAAGTACACTCCACAATGCAAATACTTAGGAATCATACTGCTAACTTGGAAGCCTCACATCACCATGGCGGGCAGCAAGGCCACTACGGCGTTAATGAGCTGCCGAAGTCTTATGGGAAAGAAATTGAGACACCCCGCAATTAGGCCTATTTTGCGGTGGTATGGTGGTCCAAAGCAGAAGTAAAAGCAGCCCAGACTCAATCAAACAGGCTACAACGAATAGCCTGTCTTGAGTATTACTGGATCAATGAATACTACATCCACAGCTGCCATGTATGTCTTGCTGGGTCTCATCCCTCTTCGCTTAGTGGAGAAGAAGGAAGCAGCGGGGAGAGCAATCAGATTGCTCGGGAAGTGAGGTAGGAAGAATACAACACAAAGATGCAAAACACTTAGGAGTTTTACAACAACCTGAGTACGTATACCAGATTTCAGACCTCTTTAAAGTAGTGATCCGGTACAAGGAAGTCTGTTAAAACAGTCCAGAATTTGAGAAAGGCCTTATGCTGGTACACAGATGACTCCAAGTCGAAGGAAGGGGTGAGAATAAGTTAAGAGGGCAGAATTACGCTCTCTCAATGGCCTTAGGGAACACCTCTAAGCTGTTTATAGGGTGCCACACAAAACGGGAGGAAATAGCCAGGCGTAATCATGTTACGTTGCTAAGCCATGAGGGGATAGCCGGTAACGAGGACGCTGATCGCCTCGTTAAGGCCGGCACTAAACATCCCCAAAAATGGACCGGAACTCTACTGTGGAGCACCCCCAAGTCTAACTGGATGAGTGATAAGAAGTCAGCTCATAAAATAGTGGAAACGTTTGTAATTTAAGAAAGTAACGGAAAGAAAACAAGTCTTGCGAGTGAATATTTCAAGGATGGTTTTTAAGGTCACAATCAGGACCATTATTTAGTTTCATGTCCTTAGGTGTACTTAACTCCTGCCGTTAAGTTGAGGTACCGTCCTGGCTCATGGATCCCTCTCTAAACAAAAAAAAAACATTGGCCAGAATAACATACACACACTGAAGAAAACCAAATGGGTCAGTTCATTTGAAGTTTGTGAACCATCATTGAATCCGCTCCCTATACTCCTATACTGAGGTATATTTAATTATGGCGCCACCTGCTCCTTGCTCCTACTTCTAAAACATGTAAGGGGATGTGAGGTAAAACGAATGTCAAGATAGTTTTCTTCTTCTTAATTGCACTATTGAAATGAAAATCATTATGCGCGTATAAAAGTTTGAAATCCTATATATTGTGGGAAAGAAAAATAATCATCTAAAAACAGTGCACTTAATTAAACGACATAATGAATCTATTGTTGACAGTTGAATAATATTAATGATTTTTCAGTAATTTTCATCGACCGCGAAAGACTACTTTTTTGTCTATTCACATGACGATATAAACTGGTTGATTTAAGCTCAGTTTAGCGTTGCAACTCGTAACTATTGCATATCCGGTAGCTACCCTTATACTGTAAGTACAATAAGCATGTAGTGGTAAATTGGCATAACACATGGGGCGCAGCAGATGTTACATTTCAGAAACACTTTGCCCCTTGATATGCATAAATGTGTATTTCAAGGAGGTTATTCTGTATTCTAATAGCTACACACTCGAGGGAAATATGACGCTTTCCCCTATACCGCCCTGATTTCTATTATCATATATTTTTATATTTCTTTTTAGAATATTGGTATTAAAATCCAGTTGAATAGGAGATTACCATTCACAATGCTGATTTTGACGTTATAAATGGTAATGAATAGACTAAAATTAATATCTAAGTTTGAGTCATTCATGTGGACGAACATTTCCTTTATCCAGCATTAAGCTGCGGTATCTTATTTCCTCACGTTTTGTCTAACATGTCCTCCACGTATTACTTGTAATCGGTCTACAATGAACTTAGTTTTTCACACGAAAAGAATTAAAAAACAAAAATTTATCAAAAAACAAGCGAATCAGTCCTTTTGAGCGATTAATTGTATCTTCGCAGTTCACAAAATGTTGCAAGTAAATAGTACTTCAAAGAAAAAATTCCAAATGTACCACCACCACATAACTTTGGCATAGTTATGCAAATGAAATTATACCGAAATCCAGTCTCAAATGTCTACAATAACGGCAACTGGCACATAAACGCAGCCAAAGTTTGATATTATCTCAAATACTTTGATTTGATTTTTTTATCGTTTCAATCTCATAAAAAATACACAATGGTACAATTAATATTAAAGTGACACGTTCCTTCTAAACGAAATTATTCGATGCTTTCTAGTTTAACCAATTGATTTAAAATTTTAATACTCTCGACGTTATTGTTCGGTTAAATTATTTAACAAGATACTTGTATAGCAATTCTAAGCACGTATTATCGTGACGATGTACCAAAAGGTTAACACATTTTTAGGGGAATTTTTCGAAAGAACAAAAATTCCCCTTAGGTGATGGTTTTGTCCGTCTGTCTGTTCCTCGCCTAACTCGAGAACGAAAAGAGACAGCGATGTGGAAACTTCGCCAATTGATTTCTACGAGTTCAAGGATCAGTGCTATTCAATATGAGGCTGACTGAAAGTCGTGTTCTGGAATGCGAACTGGTTTAATTAGGTTCGAGCAGTGTAGGAACTATCTACTGCGGTAATTATCTGATTTACGGAGCAATCGTTATGAAATTCCGCTGATAGGGTCAAAACTTGATATGTGAATTTCTTGAGAAGGGAGTGTCGGAAGTCGGTACACACAAAGACAAATGTGATAGGTCTTTCAGCCCTCTGAGACGCATCCAACGGTACCGCATCGACACGCGAGCTGATCGGATTACTAGCAACGGAGATATGGTATATTTAGGAGAACGGAGTGCGGAACATAGTACCTCACTAAGGAAAGAGGGAAGGTATGGACGGGACACATCAGTTGGTAGGGACAACACTTCAAATGGGAATATCTTGAGAATAGAGTGTCGGAAATCGGTACTCACAAAGGGACAGTGATAGGTCTCCCTGAGACGCATCCAACGAATTACTAGCGACGGAGATATGGTATGTTTTGGAAAACGAAGTGTCGTAGCAGAGTACTACTCACAAAGTGGTGAAGATTAAAGTTCTTTGCTAGATGTATGTGTTCAAATTTGAATTCGAATATCTCGAAAAGTATTTGGTGTAATGAAGTCGTATGTTAAGTAGCGCTAATATATCCACTTTGGCTGTTCGGTGGGTCGGTCGGCTGCAAAGGTTTTTTAAGTATAACTCTCGAAGGAATCATGACCGTATTTTAATTAGCAATAGCCGTTCATTGTTGTTTATCGTTTGTTAATTTTTATTTATTTATTTATTTATTGTCCCTCTTGTTCTAGGCCCTCAACAGGCTAACGCCCAATTTTATAAAATCAGAAAAAGAAGAATGAAATTTGATTCGGTTCAAAAAAACACCAATATGTCGGTAGTCTCTTTTTTAGTGAAACTCATCGTAAAGGTTGGTAACTTCGCTAGCGTGAGTTTATTTCGCACAAATCCTGCCGAAAATAGTAGGTAACGCGTGTGTGCTCGATTTTCTGTCGTCTGCCTGTCATCGAGATCTCGGCCCCTGGGCCACCTAGAGTCTTCGAGGTTTCGCTAATTGATAGCTGCTATGGTTTATATTTGCCCGTTACACATCATTTACAGTTGTGTTACGCGGCAAAACCCACGAGTGGGTTTTGAAACAATTTTTACGTTTGTGTCTTCATTTTTTTCGGTGTAATATATACCTATTAGGTTTTGGATACTGTGTGCTATCTCGTTTCGTTCAATGCTATAGATGACATACGACAGCTCTGTTTTAATTTTACACCGATATTTTATCATTTAATGCATTTAATGTAATTATTATGTTACATTATTTGATTTGTTATTATTATTACATGTACTATAACATTGAAGCACGTAAATTTTAACAATATTGCTAAGATTAAACATTTTGATAACATTTCTTGATCCCGCCTCGGGATGTAATCTTGGTGCTCAGGCAATATTCCTAGACTTCTCTACCTTGGTACATAATATATTATTATCACTCACATATATGTGTTGTAAAATATTCTCGAACAAAACACGTCATATTTCCCGGAAAGATTGCGCCATATCTACCTTCGTTCTTATCGCCGATAACTAATCTTTCATGGAATTTCTGGAATATTCGTTACATCGCCTTCCTGTTAAAACAGCTGCGCCTCACAACACGGACTACGGTTGTAGCGGAGACACAGGTTCCTCTGGGGACTTGCACGCGAAAAATGCCAATTTAGAAATGCATGTTATTGGCTAATTGTGATTGATTTGACTCTTGTTAGATTCGCGATTCAGATTAATAGTGAGACCTCTGGTGGCAGCACATTTTCATTTTTATTGGTGATATAAGACCGCCACGTTGCTTATTTAAAATGGCCAAAAGTAATCAATGTTGTAGTTTTTATGGCTGTAAAAGTAAATACATTTGTAATCAATGTAATTACACCTTAAAGATCAAGAATAGTTTTTAACATCCATTTGGTCACGTTACTTTCAAGAATTTAAATGTGATCAGTACACTTATGCAACCAAGTTAAGTTAAAGGATCATCGTCTAACAGATAACTTTTCCAAAGTCTTTAATTGTGAACAGTGCGATTATACAATAAAAAATAGGAGACATATACATATACCTACGTCACTTTTTGACACACTTCACTTTGAATAACTTTCTATAACTGCTACCAGTGTAATTATGCTACAATTAAGCGTTCGCTTAATGTGTCACCTCACCTTATCAAACAATTAACTTGTGAACAGTGTAATTGCGCTACTCGCGATAAGGGAAACTTAAAGCGGCATATTCACCTTGAAAGATGTTACGTGCACTATTGCGATTAGGTATACAATAAATAGTAAACAAAATTAAATCGTCACATCGAAGAGTACCTACTGTTTAAATTGTGGTCAGTGTAATTATGCCACGAATAGTAAGGCATAATCAATGTAATGGAATGTCGGCGAGTTGTTGTACAGTTGTGCGAGTGCGCTAGAAAATGAATAATAAATTGTGATTGTTACGTCCCCAAACTAGAATAAAATATCCTTTCGTTTTTCCTTTAATGAAAATACCCTGTACCTACATAACCATTTTGTCCGTGCCTGCATATATTCCTACTTGTTACGTGTGCGCGCATGAGTCGCAGAAGCGAAGTGTGTACTCGTCGCGCAGAACTCGTCCCATTTCTTCGTCGAGAACTCGCCGTCCCCAATTCATTGTTGAGAAACCGACGTTCATCAATGGCCGACTAGCTTTCGTCGTTCGCATCGATTGATCGATCAACATCAATCAAGAGGTCGCCGTGCAGTTCGCAGCAACCCTGAACGTCTTTGTTAAGAAGCAAAGCGTCAACACAGCACATCATGAAGATTTCGTTTTAACAAATAATCGTCCTCGACCAAATCGCAGAAAAGGGCAATCTTCACCATTGCAATATCGCCCTCGTAAATAGCGGACTTCGAAACAACACGTAAGTTCCTTTGTTTACGTTATCCTTTCGTAACTTTGCCATTTTCTAGAATTGCGTCGTGCCTACGCCAACCAGATTAAACATACATTTATTTACTTTGTATTTTTTATAATAAATACAGTCCATTCCATTCTTTATTATCGACGCCCCCTTCGTACGGTACAGTGATCTTTATTTGGAATTAGAACATTTAATAAAAGTTAATTACGTGTCGAAGCTAATTCAAGACAGCCTGGAGTTCTTAAGAAAAGGGCATTTCAAGTAGCGAGGTAGAGGATTACACGGGTTATATTTTGAAGTATCAAAAACGGCATGATAAGCTCGATTCATTTTTAAATTAGTACAATTTCATTTAAACACCTGCTAGAATAACCCAATGTTTACATACTGTAACGTGATTTATAAATTCGGGTTCGATTTATATCAATATTTATTAAACAGAACTAAAACACTATAAAATCCGTACAATTTATATCGATTATTTATATCACTCACAAATTTATATCGATTAATTATATCACTCACACTTCGCAATTTATCTTTCCGTGCTCGATGTTTACGTACTCGTTCGGTAGTAGACTCTCGCGATGTTCGGTCCGCAACCATTTATACACGCAAGCAATGTAAGTCCCGAACATTCTCGAATACGCGTAGAAAATTCCAGAGCGCCAAAGGCGACGTCATGTCTGGAGCATTTCCGTTACAATACCGCTCACGAACAATACATACAAGCATACAAGTTACCTTCAGTCCAGGGTTGGAGCTGGGACATCGTATACGACATGTGCCCTTCTCTTTGGAATCATCTAGTTGTTCTCAAAATTAAACAAGTGCGTTTGACCATTATATTGAATAAAGAAACATAATATGCATTTATTTATTCATATATCTCAATACGTAAAGGAAATAATCAGAGGTTTTGTTTTTCATTTTTCTCCTCGAGAATAATATACCGAAGACGTAAAGCAAATCTTCAATTATTACTGTGTAGGTATCTAAAAAGATTACCGTTAAAAATTTATTATTTCACCCAGATGTAAGGATCGCACGATTTGTCAATTTTCCATCGATGCTAGAGCGTTTGTTAAAATTTGATGCGAACTACGGTTAAATATTCTTAACCTATACATTAGACCTAGTTAACAAGTATTGATTGTGTGAAAGACATGGACAACTGATGTATTTGACCTCCATTATTTTTATTCATTGCTACAAATCTAACTGTATGCAATAACAACATAGGTAATAATCACCAGTTATGGTTTCAAACGGCAGATTGTGCTCTGTAATTCGTTTTAGATTCCATTATTAAATGTACGTAATTGTAATTAGGAGCAATTTTGAAGGATAATGATGTGAACGGACATTCAGCGATTCTCACGCAAATCAAAGAAGTATTCTTATTGATTAATACGGTTGAGTACCTCAATTTCCTAATAGTGTTTTACATGTGAATTAAAGACCTATCACCATATTATGCAGTATGTACATATATGGACAGTATTTGGTTGGTATCAATGTTCTGAATGCCAATGTGAAAATTTTATTGTACCTAAACTGTTACATTACGTTTATACCGGTACGAATAATACAGGTACTTATTGCATGCATTGTTGACTACCTACGTAATTATCCACCTTCGCTTGAATGCTTTTATGTTCCCGCTGTTCGCGACTTCTATAGATAGATGTCTGTATTTTCGCATTTTTAGGAGAAAATGAACTATTCACGATCCTTTTTTAAAAATAACCATGCAACAAAAGCACCGAATGAGTATCGTACATATTTGAATGGATGAATGGGTCTGATCAGAGCCTACTAGGCTAAGGTCTGATGCATTATCTTATTAAACAATTCGGATTTGTACAAGGAGAACCGTTGGCTGTCTATTCACGTATTATGAAGCGATGGATCTCACGATAAATTTACTAGTAAAAAACCTGGCAGTTGAAATAATATACATTTCCTGTATTTGTGAGTTTCTATTGCGTAGGTTTAGTTAAATGGTAAAGAAAACAGTTACATACACAAACAAAAATTAATTTAAAGACGTAGCATCTTTAACATGAGAAAACCGTCGCTTCATTAAAGTGCTATGTCATCAGCAATAAGTAGAAGGTTATTATTCTCGAAACTAATTATTATAATTTCTATAAAGTAAGCAACATCAGTGTAAAGTGCACAGATTGCAAAATACTTTCTGCAGTTTGCACTATAAAGCACTGGTAGTTTCTTTAATTAACCGTTCACTACCCTATCTCGAGCACTTTACTTTGTTTATAAATTATCGACTTGCTTAGTGCTTACAAATTAATCTACAATAGTGGCTTCAAGCGGAAATGCCTTTTACGAAATCAATAAAAAGTAAAGAATGTAATTATTTCATTAAAATTGCAGTATTCGGTATTATTCTACACTTCAGTATTTCATTGGGTTGCCATCTCAAAACTCTACCAACTAGGACAAGAAGCGTGAAAACCCCGGATTTAGGGATTATAAACCCGGACATAGGTATCAACTGAATTTGATAAAAAATATTTTCTAAAGAAAACAAACAATTAATTTTTCTAAATAAATCAAGGCGTACTCTATCACGAAACAAAATCTTCTTTAACTGTTAAGCTTCGTTCACATACAGTGGCACCACGCTCAGAAAGTCCCTGACAGGGCGTGTCCGAGGGCGCTAGAAATTTAGACCGTACATTCTGATGCAAAATTTAAAAACACGAAGAGAATTAAATACCTTATCAGATCGTAGATCCAAGCTATATGCGTCTTGAAAAAGACGAGTTTATATAAAACTGGAGACGGAAAACGTAAAAAAAAGCAAATACAAGAAGCAAAGTGTAAACTAAAATAACGTGAAACGTCAACTGTCAAAACCGAATAATTAATAATTATGGCGCGGAATGTATCGCGTCGTTTTGCAGACTTTCTATTGGCCAGCCTGAATTATTTCAAAATTAGTTCGCATATTTTCCGGGGCTTTTCTGAGCATGGTGGCACTGTATAGGCGACGCGACACGACACGACGCGACGCTATACACTTTGTAGTTTGAATGCTTTCTATCAAGGACGTTAAAAATACTGGACACGGCATTGTACGATTTGTTGTGAAGCTAACATCCCACGCATTGTTATCCTCAGCTTGGTCATAGAATAGTAGCACTTTATTCTGTGGCTTGGTCGTGTTCACGCCTTTGGCAAAGTTCGTGTATGGTCGTTTGTTTGTTTACACGCCTACGTGAAAGTTGTTTTTTGTCTAATTACGTGATTTTGACTAAGTGTGGCCTGTGACAATTATTTATATCATGGTGCGGCGTTGTGAAGTATGCAATGCATATGATAGGCGAAAAAAAGGAATATCATTTCACGCGTAAGTACTTTTTTGAGGTTATGTTGCTCTTATTGTGTTATTGAGATCAGTGGCGTAGATAATTTACTTTCTCATTTTATAGATTCACGAAGAACAATGATCTCATTAAGGAATGGTTCAGTTTATTGAATTTTAAAGAAGATAAAAAACTGACAAAAACCTCTCGAATATGCTCGCAACATTTCCGACAGAGTGATTTTGAAATCAAACCATCTGGTTTAAAGTACTTAAAAAGCGACGCTAAACCAATGCCTTATAACTCAAATTTATCACCTACACAAAATTTGAGGTAGGTAATTTTGTGTAATTGTAAAATGAACACTAATAATTGTATTATGTGCAGCTCTAGTAGCAGTGGTTCGTGTCAGCAACCTCCTTGTCAGCAACCATTAAAGCGCAAGTAAGTATAGTTCGTGATGTGATTCTGTGTGAAACTGCATATTTTTTAGACGTACTACAGGTAGCTCTACAAAAACGAATACTCCTCCTAAACTCCGAGATAACGTATCTCATAAAACTGTGTAAGTTTACACTATTATTATGATAGTAAGTAGTGTTTGGTCTGGTGGAAGCAGTGCAATAGTTATATACTTCTAGTCACGGATCTTTGCCCCTGCGTCATTGATTTGTGAATCAATTTTAGACATTAAGTTTTATGTAGATTTCGCTTGCTTGATACATGTTGCAGTTTTCTAGTATATGCTACAGTGACTTTATAAGGACAGTGGCGACAACTTATCATAATCCGCCATATTGGAGCTAAAAAATTGATTGTAAGATCAATATACCTTGTCATGTCAAATTGTGAGCGTAGAATAATAAATGTCAGTTTCATTTAAGTAAAGATTCTTGTTCAAAACGAACGGCGCAGAAATGATCGTTTAAAGCTTTGCAGAATAACCTATGGGAAAACAAATGCCTCCCAAATTCAAAATGGTATGGGTATATGGAAAACGGTATAATAAGTATGAAATATGGTGCAATATCCAAAATGTACATATAAATAATCATTAAATTGTGTTTGACATTTCAGTGTCTTCTGTTACTTCTTGTCCCCTGTCGCGTGTTGCTCCTTCCAGACTTAAAAGTATTTCTTTAGTCTCTTAAATGGAAGACAAAACACGTTGATCTAGTCCACGGAGTACAAGAGATCAATATTCCATGTGCTCCAGCAAACATGAAACCAATTCAAGCGTATTTACGATCACAATTGAATTTGCTGCTAAATTTCGGATAAGCTGCTTCTCTAACCAGTTTTCTATCTAAACTCATTAGGTATTTAGGGCTTCTGAAAAAAATTTTACATCAATTACCAGTCGTAAGGTTAGGCACAGTTTTACATCTAAAAACACTAAGCGGATTACATACCTTATAATATCGTAATAAATCCAAACTATATGCGTCTTTAAAAATCGAGTTTATATAAAACTGGAGACGGAAAACGTAAAATAAAGCAAATACAAGAAGCAAAGTGTAAACTAGTAACATGAAGCCGTGACAATTACAGGTGACACTGTCAAAACAGTATAATTAATAATTATAGCACGGAGTGTACCGCGTCGTTTTGAAGGTTTTCTATTGGCCAGTTTGGAATTTAGTTCCAATATGGCGACCGGAACCAACGACCAATCAAAAACGAGATACCCTGTTGTCGCCACTGTCTCTATAAAGTCACTGTAGTATATGCAAGCGTATGTCTGAAATTGATTAACAAATCAATGACACAGGGGTAAAGATCCGTGACTAGAAGACGTATACATACCTATAATAACAATAGGGCTGTAATAACCAAGCACCTACCTTCTTGTGCATGAAGCTCACTTGTGTGTTAAGGGTGTAATGCCCGGTTTCTCCAATACACTTAAGTAAGTAAGTAATAGAGACATGATATTTGTCGGTGGATTGAAATTAGTTACTTTCTTAGTAACGTTAAACTTAAGCTGGTTTTAAGTGTTGCATATTGTTGGAGAAACCTGCCATTTGAGTTGTAATTGTAACATTTAAAGGTACATAAAGTAACCAATCATCATTTAGTGAAAAAACAATCTGCAGTTATATTAATACTCGTATAAATAACAATTACTTGCTGTAAATACCTTTGATTTAGTGAATCTATTTATGTATAAATATCAACAATTTTACTTTTTGGATTGTTTAGACATAAGTCATCTTCAGGGACCTTAACAGCATCTGAATTTGAACAGAAATCAGCTATCGGACAAACAACACCTCCTGGCCAAAGAGATATTTTCTGTGCTGGACCATCTACTGCATATCCAAATGTAAACAAAGATGGAAGCAGGTATGACTAATTTAACCAAAAAAAAGGTTACCCACATATAAAGTATACTTTATTGTAGCAAAAAACGTTATGTAGGAGATATTGCTAGCGATGAGTTTTCCACACCAAAGAAAGCAAAGAAACATGCGCGAATGCTGAAGGGTGCTGTTGTAAAGTATAGGAGAAGAGTTGTTACACTTAATCAGAGAATTCGAAGGTTGAGATCTAGAGTTACGAATTTACAGTCACTCCTAACACTATTGAAGAAAAAAGAATACATTTCGGAAAATTCGGAGCACATTATTCGAGTAGGTTGCTAAATTTTTACATATTTTCTTTATATGTGTTCATGAAATATACAAGAATGTGAACCTAATGCAGTTTAATTTCATTCAGGAATAATTTTGGAAACGGTTTGATTATCATGAGAAGGTATGTGACCAAACATGCATTCTGTTGTGATAATTTTTTTGACCCCGTTAGAAATTTAATCGGGAACGCCACTGTTGCCGGAGGCACTTGTCGTTCCTCCTTCACACCCGCGCCTAAACACATGTTGGCTTCACTTTAATTTTAATAGTAGATACAGAATGCCGTGTCCAGTATTTTTAACGTCCTTGCTTTCTATGTAATCAAATGCCAGCGTTCACACATGTACTACGCGACACTACACTACAGCGCGACACTTGGATCGCATTCTCGAGGGGCCATTCAAGCGACACTTGTAGCGTCGCGTGGTACATATGTGAAAGGTCCGACGACAGCGCGCGACGAAATTCCCGCGCCTCATGACGTATAGTCATCGGGTGATGATGCAGCGCGCATGCGTTGATGCATTCAGTTCAGCTATCTACTCATTACGTCTGGTCACGTGTAAACAGAGTTCGGAAATTTTATTATAAGTTGTCTATCTTGGTAAGTAATTAATTACTTTCCCCTTATTTTTGGTATACAATTTGATATATTATTACAGAAAATATTACCACTACGTATGCCCGAATTAAACTGTACTTGCACATGCGCCCGCCTGGTCGCTGGTTTCAGTCCTCGCATGCGCTGTTCAGTGTCTCTTACAAACAGTCGCCATGTGTGAATGGCGGTGTAGCGAACGACAAACTGTAGCATCGCGTCGTGTCGTGTCGCGTCGCCTATATGTGAACGAAGCTTTAGGAATCAGCAACGGCATTTTTAAATTCTTTCAATGAAGCAATAATATACTTTTTTAACAAAATAACAAGTTATTAGAAGCTAATAACCGAGCTAATAACAATAATTTTTAAATGAAACAAAAATTTGGTCTTTTAGTAAAATAAAATGTTTAGGGAACTATTTACTTTTCACGTCTTCGGTATTTATCCGTCTTTCCAATAGCCTTGCTTACTTAAAAGAAATTTATAAAAATCTACACAATTATAATGTTTGAAATTGTTCTTCATTTTTATCACTGACGAGACTGTTTCAATATTCAATAAATTCCTTTATTTTATCCTTGGGCCACTAGTGAAAATATTCTTTCAGCGTTGTCATTATGAGCAGGAATGCAAAAAAAGTACCTAGTACGCAATTTTCATTAACTCCGAGTACCTATAAATGAAATGAGCATTCGGTGTTTTAAAAAATTGTTACCAAAGCTGATTTGCATTTGAAAGTTTATCTTGTTGGCTTAAATTTTGACAGAAAGATTTTTAATTCACCCACTCAGTATCTCAAAACCCGAACTACCATTGAAAACCCGCCCGAACGCTCCCCGGACGCCCCCTAAACTAGGACAAATCCGGGGAAATCCGGACGGATGGCAACCCTAGATTTCATCGGCATCGAAAAATCTGAATATAAGTATTAGTATTACCATTGAATAATAAATCTCTTTATTCAATGGTATTACATACTAACCCCAAATGAGCACTTGTCCCTTGATTGACACTAATCAACTCAAACACAATTTATGGTTTTCTGAATTGAAATTTTTTTGACATTACTTTCCTTGCATTTGCGACGAGGTACATTAACTAATAGTTAAAAGTCGCTGGAAAACATTTTATTAAGAACTTTTAGAATTGGAAACCCATATACCTAATGTACCACAAATAGAGACCTTAAAAGAAGGTGAGAACTTGAACTGGGATAATTGGAAGTTTATTGCGCAGGCATACTACCAAATGGAGGATCTGTGGAATGCTGTTGAGGGCGAGGAGGAATATAAAAAGAAACTTGTTGCATCCCTCATTATGCGTCCACATTCGTCAAGCGAAAAATGCCAAGGAAATTTGGAATAGAATAGTCTTCACAGAGCATTATAATAACAAAGCTTGAGAATTTCTCATCGATGGAGGAATTTGTAAACATATTCGAAGTAATAGTACAGTAAAATTAGACGAAAAAATGGCCAAACCTTGAACTCCAAAAATAAAAAGGTCTGATTGCTGAAAGTTGTTCATCACCCTTAGCACTAAATGTGGTAAAAAGTTTTCTCCGAAATAGCGTCGGGTTTAGGAAGGAGAGGGCGGGAACATTGTAAAATTAGCTCATTTTTACGTTTTTTGAAATATCTCCGAAGCCGTTCCTTTTATACCAAAATGTGTAAAATACTTTTTTAAAGGAAATTTAATTTTACACAAAATTGGTTATACCTATACATTTCTTTACTCCGCCTAACAGTTTAGAAGCTATGCTAGAAACAAGTGTGTACTATGTCGAAAACTTGAAAAATGTATCAAAAGTATGGTAGTGAATGCATTATTACTTGAAGGGAATGTACTTCTGAGATTATAATATAAGAAAGTACATGCCTCATGCCTAATATAGGTACCAGAAATTGCGACATTAACAGATTCTTACGTAAGTTTAAAAAAATGAAGAGAAATTTAAAATAAAATTCACGAAAAAAGTATTACTACAAAATGAGATTGTCACTAGTCCTCATTGTCGCTATCATCACTGTCTGACACTATCTGGATAAGTCCTTGTTCGACCCCTAATTAGTGGAGACTTTGGAATTGCTGCATCCATGTCCAGCACGATTTGTGCACATGGATGAACGCTTCTTCGGCACTCACAGTTCAGGACACATTCTCCAGTGCACGAACAGATTAGGTGCAACAGGTAGGTAGTCCGGAGCTGCAGGAAGAGTTGTTGTTGTTGGGCGTAGGCATCCATTGACCATTTTCCATCCCGATTTCATAGGGTCTTTCGTGCAACCATGCTACTTCTGTATCTGATGATAGACTCGCATAGAGTGCTCCCTAGCTGCTGCGGATGTGGGAGGGATAGTAGCTAACTTGAACTCTGCTTGCAGTTGTTGATTGGCAACTGTTTTTATATATCTATGGTTAGCGTAGAGCATCTAAACTTGTTTTTTGTTTCGATCCATAGATGGGCAGGAAAAGTTCGTTGCCAGCATCAGCGATATCATCTGATTCTGCATTTGGATCGTTAAAAATAAGCAACTTATTCCCCAATTGAATGTCACTTTTAACCTATTTAAAGGGAAGAGATTTACCTTTTCTGTATATTGAGGAAACTGAATCGCAGCCTGTGAAAGCATAAACATATAGAAACACATATGTCATTTCCTTTAACCCCTGTTGCAGTTCTGGAATGTTGTAAATTTTATCTAACTTGTTACATTTACCTGGAGCATTCATTTTTAATGTACAATTAGGAGGAGAGAGAAAAATTAGTCAGACAAGTACCTAAGTCTCTATCTTCACCAACGACGTGTACCTCCAGTACCTCTCGAGCTGTTGCGATTGCTGTGGAAACAATGAGTGTGTCAGCATCCCCACGGGCCTGGAGTACCTTTACAATCATTTGCTTTTAAATGATTCGTTAGGAGGGATATGAACTGCTCCTTATTGTTCGTGTTTTCAAGAAATTCATTCTGCGCAAAGGTGACTTGGATAGTCTTCTACTTTCACATCTGCACTGAACGCTGCCCGAGACCTTCGCAAAGCTCCTCATTTTTGTGTTAAATTCCTCTCTGTAACCGTCGAATACAATTGTAGCATTCCCATAATTGGATATAACGTATGCACAGTACTGCTGGCAAATCATCTTAAATGTAATACTGAACTCTTGTTTACTCTACAGCTCCTAAACTATTAGGAAGAGCGCAAAAAAATGCATATAATCAATTTTGTGTAAAATTAAATTCTTTTAAAAAGGTATTTTACACATAAAAGGAACGGTTTCGGAGATCTTTACAAAAAACTTAAAAATGAGCTAATTTTATAACTTTCCCTCCTAAACCCGACGCTATTTCGGAGAAGACTTTTTACCACATTTAGAGCTAAGGGTGATGAACAACTTTCAGCAATCAGACCTTTTTATTTTTGGAGTTCAAGGTTCGATGCTAATTTGATTGTACTATAACTGCTACTATGCTAAGCAGTGTTGGATTTGGGCGAGGTTTGGAAGTTTTAAGGAACGATGGATAGGAGTTCAGGTATAGACATTACCGGGGACTATGTCAAGACAAAGTTACTTCAGGATGTACAAGTAAACTTCAATGAAAATCAAGCAGCTGCATTTGTTGAGAAAACAAGGTCCGGTGACAAACTGTGAAGTCTCATAGATGTGACGAATTTATGACATATCAAGTCGAATTGTCCCAAGAAGAAAACTGACCGCAAGAACATGTTTTGTGCTATGCCGGCGTTGCAGTGACCAGAAAAGAATTGATTTTCAATTCGACCGCAACTTCGCACATGTGCAAGAACCTTAATATTTTCGAGAATGTTACAATTTTGAAATTTTGACAGCAAATAACTCTACAGTGAAAGGACAATCTGTTGGAAATGTCAATTTGGCTGTGAACGTCAATAATACGAACGAAAGTGTCAACTTGAAGAATGTTCTCCATCTGCCTCTTCTGTCTTGTCTTACCTTCTTGGTAAGTATTCTCCCCTCTCTTTTGACATTTACTGGGGCACCCTCGGGGGCACCTATCCGGTTTACTTAGCTCATTGAACCCCCTCTCCCTCCCCAAGTCATGTTCACGCTCGAACTCGCCATCAATAGCGGCGTAGACCCTATTCCGAATTAGAAGGCTGTTGCGTTAAGCTGGCCCTAGAGAAATTATTCATTTCTCTGTGTTTTGCAGTTATTATAATAAATTTCCTACGAAACGGGCCAGTCTAATTAATGAATGCAAAAAACTTGCCAACAGAATCTCATTAAGTATACGAGCATTGTGTAAAGAATTTACACTATGCTTGGTACGAATAAAAGTAGGTATATATTATCGGCTATAATTATTTACATAAAATATTGTATCAGTCAAACAACACAATGATGCCCCACAAACGCGGACACCTGTAAAAACCGGTACGCGTCAGCTCGCCAAGAGCGACTCGCCAACGGGACAACTCGCCAACGGGACAACTCGCCACCACGACAACTCGCCAATGCGACAACTCGCCAACGGACGACTCGCCACTGCGACAAATCGCCAACGAAATATTTTTCCCTGTTTAATGTGTCGTTCAAATAACGATGTGATTGTTAAATTTTCTGTTCAAATAATAATTTTCAGAAGATGTCGTTATATCAAAATGCAGTAATAGAAGTAGGTATAGGCGATTGGGTCTTCATTCAAATATTGACTACAATTTTTCGATAAACTTTTTTTTACAAAATTAGGGAAATTGACTATTGCATTTGTGGGATGCATTTGTATGACACATTAAACAGGGAAACATATTTCGTTGGCGAGTTGTCGTAGTGGCGAGTCGTCCGTTGGCGAGTTGTCGCGTTATCCCGTTGGCGAGTTATCGCGTTGGCGAGTTGTCCCATTGGCTAGTCGGTCGGTGGCGAGTGGTCCGGTGGCGAGTGGTCCGGTGGCGAGTCGCCCTTGGCGAGTTGACCGTGTCCCTGTAAAAACTACATAGACGTTGTAATCCAGCAGAAGTTAAGGTTTGCGTTGATGATTTTGCGATAATAGCGGAATTAAGGGTAATATTTCCATCATCCGATTAACTAAAGTTTCTATCGGTATGATTGATATAATTAATTACGATCAAGATTTACTAACAACCGTCCGAGTATAAAAGTACTAGCCTTCAAATTATGAACTAATTTATCACAGAACAGAAGAGTAAACGACGGAGAATGAAAATGGTACACAGCATGGCAACTTTACACGAGACATGGACAAATAACAACAGTGTTAAAATGATTGTTAAAAATTAACCTTTGGCACTAGTAAATCACCACAATTATAAATGTAAGTTGTAATCATGAATTTTACGAGTAATTTATATAATATTATTATTATAAGTGTCTGCCAATTAATATAATCACGTGTTGCACAAGAAGAATGTTCAAGCCTAATCAAATCAGTAGCAGCTGTAACTAATTATGTTAACACATGATTACAATTGCGGCACGTTAAATTAAATCACATCATTTGACGATATAAATTATTCTACTGGAGTATCTTACTTATGTCTGTAGACACGCTACATAAAAATTATTAGCAATAAATTATTGCTCAATTGTACCTAATGGGTTTAAAAAGGAAATTTACGCCAGTGAAGGTTTCGTTACCTTCATTTCAATAAATCTACATATTTTCCATAAATTATAAGTTACGAAAGGAAATACATAGATACTCATAGATTGTGTAGGGGTTAATTTAGATTGAACTACGTGAAGACTTTTTACAATTCGATAGCCAGGTATGCAAAAATGTAAAAATTCAAACATCATAGCTTGCCTTTTTGTACTAAAAAGTTTAGTAAGCTTGTAACGCGAGTAACTTCACGTTTTATCCCGATATTAACCGGTATTTAATTTGAATTTCAGGTAGCATGAATAACTTAAAGCGGTCATATAATTTTATTTCGGTGTATAAGACTAAAAATGTACTCATTTTGGATGTCACTTATCATTAAAACACAACCAAATATAATATTTGATAAACCTATACAAATATAAAGTGTCTAAAGTATAATTTTGGGGTACTAAAAGAGAAACAAGTCTTTGATGGTAATACCCACCTTCCGTATTATAGCAGATTCTACTCCTTGGTTCGTTTTGCAATTTTGTATCATTTTATTTTTCAATCGTTGACGTCTCACACTGTAAATTCTGGAATATTTTATCCACTGATACTGTAATCTTTAACGTATGTGTCTAGGTAAAACTTGTTCACTTGCAGATAATTACGATCTTTGAATCACTTACACAAATCACAATTTCTAAAACCCTACTTTCCTATATTGAACATTTTAAGAAGTAAATTGCAAACCGCACTTCAACTGCGTTGTGCGATGAATTATCAAAAGTTCGTAGATAAAAATAGAGTAGCTATGTACAGATAGTAACGTTAAGTATACACCATTCGAGGGTTCTCGTAAATTTTTGCTCTTAAAGTAAAAAACAAACAATTGTGTTTATTTGATTATTGATAACTCGTTATTTAAAGAGGCTAGACACATAATATTATACCTACTCATGTGTATGTATACATACGGTGTTAATGGAAATTCTAACCTGATGCCAACAGCATGATGTCCTTATTAAATTGAACCTCAAAAATCATGGTTAGGTATAAGAAATGACTAAAAGCATAAGAAGCGTCACAACACTGTCAACCGAGCAATTGAATTGTTGCCGTAATCACCACGAGTTCTTACAGAACGAAATAGTGGGAACCGTGGAAATTATTTCTGGGGATTGATCTTGCGAGAAGATCCTATCAGGAGGTAGCGAGATTTCCACGTATTAGCACGCGTGTAGGTGTGCGTAACAATCTCCCTGAACTAGAGAACGTCCCGGTCCCTGTTTAGGTGGTGTGGATGATGCCTTCCTTGGACGGCGTCTCTTCCGTATGGGTAGAGGGGGGCCTGGTCTGCTACTCCGTGGTATGGAATGAAGGCTGAGGTGTGGTATGATCTAGGGGTGTTTATGGTGCGCCTGGATTCTCTACCTCGTATGTGATTGGAAATAGTGCTTGTAGAAACCTGTATTGGCGCTCGTCCCTTTTTTTGTTGCTGAGTGGGTATATGTCTCCGGACGAGTAGTATTGTGTTGTGGTCCTTCTCGTTTGTTGTTCCTTTTGTTGTGCGGTTTCATGGCGTTCTTCCTGCTTGTGTGTGATCGGTAGAGGATTCCTTGGGACTGTCTATTGATGCTTGATGGTAGTCGTTGCGTTCTGAGAGCGGGCTATCGAAATGCTCTACTATTTTCTTCACCTCCCGAGAGGCCGTCAGCGACCATATTGTGCTTACCTTGAATATATTGATAGCTGACGTCGTACGACTGTAGCGCTAGAGCCCTTCATGCCAGTCTTCCAGTCGATGTAACCTTTTGAGAGTGCCCAGACTATAAAGCTTATCTCTCAGTAAGCGGCTGGCGTACTGGCTGGCGTCGACTCTGATGACCAAGGGCATGGAGGAGTGAACTTGCCTTAAGATAGGTGCGCTGAACAGGAGCGTTTTTAATTTCTTGAACGCGGTTTCTTTTTCCGGTTCCCATATCAAGGCGGTGGCGCATTACCACCTAAATAACAAGGTGGTAATGGGTGGCGTCCTTTTTTAGCAGCGTGGATGGATAAAGGTTTGGCGCATTGCGTTAAACCGGATACGAAGCGTCTGTACCACGAGCATGTTCGTATAAAGGACATAGGATGTTTGAGGTTTTTGGGTACCAAAAAATCTGCGATGGTCGCAGGATCGGCACTGATACCGGTTGGAGTGAGGATGTGCCCGAGGTACTTAACTTGTTGGAAGTGGCATTTCTCCGTCTTGCCTTCAAGTGACATTGCTTTTAGCGGGTGATGAGCGTGGCGACATCTTTCTACGTCCGTGGACAGTACTATTTCCAATTTCGTCCAGGTATTCGATGATAGTTACCCCGACTAATTGGGCCTTCACGTAATCGATTAGGCGCTGGAACGTGGCGGGGGCGTTTCTTAAGCCAAAAGGATTATTTTGTACCTGAGAAGTCCGTGGGTGCCACTGGTATCTGCCAGTATCGTAACACTATACTGCATTCATTATAAGAAGGTAGTAGATGGCGCTGTGTTTGAAGATAAACACACACAGGAAAAATATAAAAGGGCACCAAATTATTGTAAAGTAGAAATATTCAGCACTACGAACAGAAATAAACCTTTGACAATAACAGCTAATGACACTTCGGCAGTTTAGATGGCAACATAAACTACCACCTTACAAAATTGACCAGTCGTTTTATGTTTTCATTGTAATACTGACTCATGTTTTAACCAATCACAGTGAAGGTCAAAGCTTTCCTATGCTTTCTACCGCTACCTTCTTAAAATGAATACAGTATAGCAAGATTTATAAATATAGTCAAATAGAAAATTTCTTTTAAAATCCCTGCAGTGGAAAGACATCTAATATCTCAGAAAATTCACTCAAAGATTCCTACCTACAATTTTTAAATAGTTCCTCACAATATTTTCAAATAGATTTTAAAACGTACGGTTTCTATAATACGAGGTGTAATACCCAAAAAAACTCATAGGAAATTATCCTAAAATGTTACTTTGTTATTTATAAAGACCGAGATCAGGTCAAAAGGGAAATGCAAAAAAATTATCAAAGTCCTCGTTTGAGATCGAAGGGACTTCAGCGCATTTTTGTGTGGCAGATCAGTATTCTATTAGCCACTTTCGACTCAACCATCAATAACAGATCTTGTCTAAGGCTACTACATTCACTAACCGCTTCCCACTTTCCGCGTGCACCCGCAATTCGCTTTTAAAGATTTGACTCCACCATCAGGAAGATCGTGTCGGGGCTACCACATTCCCTTTGACGGTACCCACTTCCGACGTTCGGTTCACCCGCAATTCGCGTTTGAAGATTTGACTCCACCATCAGGAAGATCGTGTCGGGGGCTACCACTTCCCTTTTACGGTACCCACTTCCGACGTCCCGTTCACCCGCAATTCGCGTTTGAATATTTGACTCCACCATCAGGAAGATCGTGTCGGGGGTACCACATTCCCTTTGACGGTACCTCCTTCCGACGTCCCGTTCACCAGCAATTCGCGTTTGAAGATTTGACTCCACCATCAGTGAGATCGTGTCGCGGGCTACCACATTCCCTTTGACGGTACCCACTTCCGACGTTCCGTTCACCCGCAATTCGCGTTTGAAGATTTGACTCCACCATCAGGAAGATCGTGTCGGGGCTACCACATTCCCTTTGACGGTACCCCCTTTCGACGTCCCGTTTACCCGCAATTCGTGTTTGAAGATTTGACTCCACCATCAGGAAGATCGTG
>NW_022170403.1:49376522-49381418 GCF_008802855.1 Photinus pyralis | reverse complement strand
TGCAAACTTTTTTAATTATAAAAGTATTTAAATGAAATTAGATACATAGCCACTTGGAATAAAGGAAAATCAAACGCCAGTTTCAAAATTTGGTTTTGTGCATGCGCAACTTTTTTATTTATGGAAGCATTTAAATGAAATTTGATAGATAGGCGCTTGGAACAAAGGAAAATCTAGCGACAGTTTCAAAATTTTATTTTGCGCATGCGCAGTGCCAACTTTTTTATCTATGGAAGCATTTAAGTGAAATTTGATATTTAGGCGCTTGGAACAAAGGAAAATCTAACATTAGTTTCAAAATTTAGGTTTGCGCATGCGCAGTTCCAACTTTGTTATTTAGAAAAGCATTGAAATGAAATTCTTCTCATAAACTGAACTTGAAGAAGCACGGCAAAAATGGATTGCCCATGTGCAACGCTATCTTTCATATATGTGACCGGATTTTTACGATTTTAAAAGAAGTTGCATCTTACAAATGGGAAATGAATGCAAGTGGAAATGCGCTTTATGTAAATCGTTTATGATTACTTTTTAACTTGTTCACATTTTTACAGAGAAGCAGTTTATCTATCATTTGGTACAGTTGAAAAGAGCATTCGTTGCGCAACAAGAATCAACCAAAATATAGTTAATTTAGTTGAATCCTTCTCCACCAGGGGGCTAGTTTTGACATTATGATCCACAATCCTAAAAAAATCGAAGAAATCAAATGGAATGATATAACTTTTTCTTTATGAAAAAGCCAAATAACATACAAAGAGACCAGTGAAAACCGTTTTTCAAAATATCGGTCAATTTTACCCATTAATTTTTTTTACCCCTAAGTCATATGACGAACGGTTCTCGAGATATAGCCGAGGAACCGTCTTATTGGGTCACCCGGTCAGTGGGTCATCAACGTTAGCTTATGTACTGCGAGTTAGGTCGCATAATATACAAAGTGGGGCATCTATCTGCAGGGGAGCCCGACCGGGCAGCACTTAGACACACCAGAGGCCCATTGTGCCTCAGAATGGGGCATGAAAAACAACTCACTCTTTTTAACAGGTGAGTGACACGTGATATCGACATAGTTATGCAGCTTTTATTAAACATATTTATTTTATTTTTATTTTTTATTTTCGTTTGTTTTTATCTACTTCGCCCCCACGATACCCGACTTTATAATCTAAAATGGCATCATACCTTGTATTACATCAAATAAAAGCTCTTAACAAACCCTATTTATCGATGTAAATACATCAAAAATCGCTTCCAGGACTATTCGCATCAGTATAATTCGTTTCCAGACAATTAGCGCCCGGATAATTCGCTCACGGATAATTCGCACCTAGAACAATGCGTTGCCGGAAAATTCGCTCCCAAGACCTACCGCTCCTGGAAAAAATCATGTTCAGATCAAATGGTTTATGAAATATGGATAAACTAAATTAAATAGATTTTTTGCACAAAATCAATAGAAGTCAATAACAATTAATTTCAGTTCAAGTAACCGATTGTCCTGGATTAACTTCGAAGAAGAGGCACCAACTCCTATTTTGTTTGAGAGTATTCCGTATTGAGGCTTTTGGGCCATGATGAAGTCTTAGGAAAGTTAAAGGTAATGAAATTACTCTCATCGTACATCACATCGAACACTATACATATCACTTTGTGAGTAAAAAGAAGATATGATTAACTTATAGCTTCTCATGGTGGTGAGCTATAGTATTGACTGTGCCAATATTATGGTACACACAAAGAAAGCAGGTTGTCTGCTTGCTGATTATTCGGCACCGACTATGAGCGTTGTGAATACATCACATTTTAAGAATTTATTGTGGTTGCATAAAATTAGGCGCCCTTCAGAAGAACTTTGTCATTTAAAAGTAGACATAGGGAAAAACAATACCTACACATAAATCCCTATGTCTGCTTGTTAATAAACAGCACTGTAAATGTTGCCTTATAGCCTAAGAGACAGCGGTGTTTTAGGGACCTTGCGGCACCTAAAAACATTAGTGACTATAAATGCTATTAAATTAATATCACAAATGACTCATGTTACTTTGAGGACTGCCAGAATTTGAAAAATCCAGACGCCTTAAAAATGCGAATTGATTCCATCTCTCTGCGACTGTCGTAGTGTGATGTTCTGAAGAGTTCGCAATTATTCATTGAGCGCAAACGAGTAGTAACCTTTTAAAGAGGACCAAAAAATAATCTAAAAGTGTTAAATCATATGCGGAATCCAAACGTTTCTTCCAATGGCAATAATTCACTCATCGGAGTACTTTTCTACAAATGTGTACCTATCTTCTACTGTATCTGCAATCTGCATGTGCATTGCCGTTGTAAGCAGCGCTATGAATGTTGAATCGATTAGACTCAAATTTTGGAATTGCGTATTATATGGCTATGGCTAAAGCTGTGTCCATATTGAATTTTATGCAAAATTTTATCGTAATCGGTTCTTTATAGTTTTCGAGATATCGTGCAGACGGACAGACACCGCAAAATTGTAAACTCGCTGGGAGCTCGTTAATAAAGTGCCCAAGTAGCAAATGTAAAATGTCGCGGCTTAGTTAATCTTAGTTGCTACTAGCAATCAAAGTAGATCTATTTATCGTTATTATATAGTAAGGGTAGGTTTTGCGGCATAGCACGTCGTACTCAACATAATGGTGATGCTGATGGTGATATATTTCATGAACGAACTAAATTTTCGTCTGTTTTGATGCGATTTCAAAAGCATTTTGAAGGGCATTACATCATCATAATCATAAAACAACAAGAAATGGATTTGCCATTTAAATTACAATTTAGACATTTTAAAATAAGTGGATGGAACTTCTATTATTGGTCTTGATAAAGACTGTTTCTGTTGAAGCTTATGTTTATGTTATAGTTATAAAATAGTTCGATTGCCATTAAAAGTTCCGCTTTCAATAACTTTTTATATGTTGTACAAGGTCTTCTTCCTTGCTTCCTGCTACTTCCAATACGTTATTAAACGGATTATTGCGTCATTTATCTTTCTTTAAAGTAAGCGTTTCGAATTGTTAAATGCCATCAAGGCGTGTGTTTATATTATGCCGTTGACATTTTGGCAAGAAATAATATTTTAGGAAAATCACGGATACATTACAGTGTGTAAAGTTTATAATTTCGATTTTTTATGAAATTGGCATATGCAGGGTTGAGCAGAGGAACCTGACACATTTTAGCGACCTCTAGTGCGACCGTATCGAAACGGAGAGGTTTGTGCTTCCGGGAGAGTAAAATGGACGGTTGAAGGTTTATTTTTATTTAGTAGTTCCGTGTCAAAATGGAGAAGTGGTCACCGCAACAGCGCGCGTTCATTTCTGAGCGTTTTTTTATAGCACAGACTATTGAAGAGTTTCGCGCTAAACGTAATCGTACCATTGCGTAATAGGGTGAAATTATGGATTCAAAACTTTCGAGAGGCGGTTTCGGGCTCGGTTTCGGCCATGAAAAAGAATCCACCAGGGTTACCACGAACGGTGAACCGAGTGGTGGATAGTCGGGCCTTACTTTTTCGAGCGAATTATCAACTCGGAGCTCCATGCGGCTATGCTGGAAATATTTGCAATACCGAAATTAAAGCATAGACGGAAAATAAGCCGCATACTTTTTTTCAACAAGATGGTGCCACATGACATACGTCGAAAACAACGTTGAACTTCTTGCGAAAATCATTTGGTAACCGCAAACTGAATTTTCCTGGGCGCCAAGTTCGCGGGATTTATCCGTATGCGACTTCTTCCTGTGGGGATATTTGAAGCAGAGGGTGTACGTTACTAAACCTCGAACACGCGACGAATTACGGACTAATATTGAAGAAGAAATTTCCAAAATAACGCCGGCTTTATTAACCAAAGTTTTTGAAAAACGCCTGGATAATTGTATCGCTTATAACAGGCACGATATTATTTTCAGTAAATAAAAAATTGTAAACCTTCAATTGTCTACTTTTTACTCGTGAAGTTATAAGGTGAAATTTAAAATAGTAGGTAATAAACAGTCTTATAATTATAAAACTATTATTACCTATGACTTGCGATTTTAAAGGGAACAAATGAATTTTCATTCTTTTGGATAACTTTAACTGAAACATGAGAAATTGTCCTTACGGTAATAAATTGAATCTTAAAAACCAAATACATTTTAGTTTTACTTGTATTTCGAAAACTATCAGGTATATAAATTGCGTTCGTCTTTTCTCCCTGCAAGCTCGGATACTAACTACAGCCATTGTTTAAATACTTTAAACAATGCTACAGCTCAATATGCACGGTTGGCAGGGACAACTAAAAATTTCCATTGAAACAAATGAACAAATCGAAACAATGTATTCAAATCCTAGGATATTTGTCAGAAAAGTTTAACTAACACAAGAAAAACCTATCCTGGTCACAACCATTTTGTCAGTCAGTATACATTTGGTAAGGTACGAGGGAATCGTACCGTACCAGAGTTATAATGTAACTGCAAAACCCTTTGGAGAAACAATTATTAGATGTGTCAATTTTAAAGGATTAAATATTTGGAGAAAATAAGTACCTACGCTTCATTTTTCGGTGAACATCCTATTGATACCAAATTGAATGGACAACCAACTCAACACCCAAATATGTAACTCCAATGGACTCTAACTCGTGAAGACTTTTTAGCAAAAAAAAACTCTTTATTCTTTTAAATGAATGGTATGGTATGTACTACTCTATTTCTATGATCATTTGTGAATTAATTCCTTTCTGAATGTAATGTATTAAACTTCTTTTCGTTTGAATCGATAGTTTTAATGGAAATATTGTCAAATAATTATCTCGAATTGTGGTTGGTAACCAGCCAGCCATTTTGCTCTACCAAGATTTAATATGAGCTTCCTATTTA
>NW_022170403.1:49301417-49376422 GCF_008802855.1 Photinus pyralis | reverse complement strand
TGTTTGCGTAGTAAAAGGACCTGCACTTACCCCAATTCCCCAAAAGAACCAGTATTTATTGGCACCAACTTTGTTGCTCTAGCGCGCGCGCTGCACTGCCCTCTTTCCGGCACTCCCTCTCCTCGTGCAGGATTGGGATAGGATATGCGGGATTCATAAATTAAATTTGAATTCAAAATAGGTGATATGATTCCGGACTTAACATTACCACCCATCAAAAAACAATAGTTTTTTCTGTTACACAAAATAAAATAAAAACTTGTATTATTCACTCAAGCAACTTAACTAACTAGGTATATATAAGAAAGAACAAAAAAAGAAAAGAAAAAAAATTATTATTGAATCGGCAGTGGGCACAATTTTACCACTGGCCGTTTATAAATACCGTGAGATGTTTTTACAGTGGCAACGCGGACCACTCCATCTGTACCTGGATGCACCTCAATTATCCGTCCTAGAGGCCAAAATAATGGAGTCTTTTGTTCATCTTTAATTAGAACAAGTGCATTCTCTCGGATATTAGTGGTTTTATTGTACCATTTGCTTCGCTGTTGAAGCGTATGTAAATATTCTAAATGCCACCGTTTCCAAAAATCATGATGCATTCTCTGCAATAGCTGCCATCGATTTAATCTATTTAATTTTATATGTGAAAGATCTGGATCCGGTATAACCGAATTTAATGGCTCCAAATTTAGAAAATGAGATGGCGTGAGTGCCTGCAGATCATTAGGATCTTGTGAAATGGCGCATAAAGGACGAGAGTTTAAAAGAGCTTCTACTTGCGTTAAAAAGGTATATAGTTCCTCATAGGTTAATATTTGAGTTCCGATTACTCTCTTAAGATGAGTCTTAACAGCTTTCACCCCAGCCTCGCTTAGACCGTTAAAATGTGGCGCTCATGGTGGATTAAAGTTCCAATTTAAATTAAGTTTAGTTGCAGCTTGTTGAGCAAGTTCGATAAATTGACGATTTGCACCAATAAAATTAGTACCTTGGTCACTAAATATTTCGGAACATCTGCCTCTGCGGGCTGTAAATCGGCGAAAAGCGGCGATAAATGAATCTGAAGAGAGGTCTGATGCAAGCTCTATATGAATAGCTTTTACCGCACAACAGACAAAAATGTATATGTATGCCTTTAGAATTTTTGGTTTTCGAGTTTTTCCTAAAGTTATCATAACGGGTCCCGCATAATCTAAACTGACTACAGAAAAAGGTTTCAACTGCGATACTCTATAGGACATAAACGGCACATTAACTCTTGGACAGACTCTAAAACATCTTATACACTTAGATATGCAATTAGTTATGGCACGTCGTGGTGACAGAATCCAAAATCTTTGTAATAATAGAAAGTGAAGGGTTTTATATCCTGGGTGTAAATATTTTTGATGCGTATGTTCTACAATTAATTGTGTTATCCTATGATTACTTGGCAATAAAAGCGGATGTTTTGCGTCAAATGCGAGATTTGAATAACGTAATCTTCCACCCACCCTAAGGCAACCAACCTGGTCAATGAAAACAGCAAGTTTGCGAAACGGCTTAGGAACCGGAGTGTTTTGCTGAATTGCTCGGAAAATGTCAGAAAATCTCTCGAGCTGAGCATGTTTTATAATAACCGTCAAAGCGTGTTCTATTTCACTAATATTGATTGTTCTTGGTGGTTGAAAGTTTTTGTTCCTCAAACAATGTATGAAACGATAAGTTAAAGCTAAAATTCTTTGAATCTTTTGAAGTGATGAGAAATTTTGGAGAAGTAAAGTGATACAATGTTGCTCCACGACTGCATTTAGGACCACATATTTCGTTTCCTCCTCTGCGGTTGCTTCCAAATGATTTGGTTGCAAAGGCCAATTCTCCCTTGATCGTGAAAGCCAAGAAGGACCTGCCCACCACAACGAATGTGCGAGTAGCTGGGATGGGGTTATACCTCGAGACCCCACGTCGGCGGGGTTATCTTTTGTTGGAACGTAATGCCATCGAGCTTCTGGCAATGTTTCCTGAATATGCGAAATTCGATATGCAACAAAAACCTTTTTTGTGTAAGGTAACGAATTAATCCAAGCGAGGGTGGTTTGACTATCCGACCAAGCGTGTAGCTCATTAATAACTACATTAGGTAGCATTGACTGAATATTGGCAATCAAATCTACCAGCATTACAGCAGCACACAGTTCCAAACGCGGTATAGATAAAGTTTTTAGCGGGGCGACGCGAGATTTTCCAGAAACAAGGAATAACTTAGTTAAACTATCGGATAAGACAATTTTAAAATAAACAACTGCGCAATATCCCATTTGCGACGCGTCGGCAAAACCATGCAACTCCGTATAAAGTGCGTCCTGACACAAAAACAACCTAGGAATGCTTATTTTTGAAAGATATGATAACTCAGATCTGAATTGATGCCACTTTTGTACGATAGAATCTGAGGGAGGATCATCCCACCCGACCTTTGAGATCCATAACTGTCGCATAATAATTTTTGCGAACATTAAACACGGTGATAGGAAACCTAAAGGGTCATTAATTCTGGAAATTTCAGATAAAATATATCTCTTAGTGACCAATGGATCATGGGATGTGTAAGAATAAAAGAAATGATCATCTATCGGATTCCAATGTAACCCTAGAACTTTAACGGAAGATGGTTCTTCTTTGTTAAAATCGATGAGATGTTGATGTTGCGATTTAATTAATTCTGAGTGGTTGCTTGCTCATTTTCTCAATTAAAACCCGCCTAGTTCCATAAGTTCAATTAATTCTTTCTGTAATTTTAACGCCGATTCTGTGCTGGTTGCACCGTAAACAACGTCATCGACATAAATAAAATTCTGCAATACGTGCGATGCGAAAGGGAATCTATTTTCGTATATTTTGGCGAGTTCTTGGATTGTGCGATTAGCCAAATAAGGCGAAGAAGCGAGCCCATAAGTTACTGTGTTAAGACGATATTCATTAATGGGTTCGTTTGGGGAAAAACGCCACAAAATGCGTTGAAAATCTCTATGCTTGGGTTCCAAATTAATTTGTCGAAACATTTTTTTGATATCGCAAATAATTGCAATTGGAAAACATCGAAAATTTAATAATATTGCAAATATGTCCTTTTGTAGTTTAGGACCGATAAGTAGCGTATCATTTAAAGATAATCCTAACGATGCCTTTGCGGAAGCATCGAATACAACACGCAATTTAGTAGATAAACTGTCGGGGCGATACACACAATGATGTGGCAAATAGAACCCATTATTAATTTTCAAATCACGAACTACTGACATGTGACCACTCTCGAGATAATCCTTCATAAATTCAGAATATGCAATCCGTAAAGATGGGTTTTTAGCTAGCTTGTTTTCCAAGGAAAGAAATCTGCGTTTTGCTTGACAGTAAGAGTCGCCTAGAACTGGCTGAGAAGCTTTAAATGGTAAAGACACAATGAATCTGCCGCTGGGTTCTCGTTTCACTGTGTTAGAAAAAATCGTTTCACACAGTTGTTCCTCTGGAGTCAGAATTACGGTACTCTTCGGAACCTGCTCAACTTCCCAAAATTTTTGTAGAGTTCTGTTCAATGAAAATTGTGCGAAGACGTGAAATGAAAACGGATTTGCATTGTCGCTGGAATTGCGAAGGACCGAAGCGGTGCCCTGTAGTATCCAACCAAATATACTGTCAATAGCTACTGGCTGATCGGCTGTACCAAATATGCGATCTTTGTTAAATATGTACGGTGTGAGTTCAGCACCAATTAAAATGTCGATAGACGAAGGTATGTTGAATTTGGGATCTGCGAGGCGTAAATTGGTGATATGTTTGCAATTTGAAACATCAATTTCCATTTGAGGTTGCTTCGAACAAATTTGGGGCACGATCAAAGCTTCAAAATCAAATTTTGGATTTTTGCAATGTGCAGGTTGCATGTGGCATAGGACACTTCCTTTACTGCACTGAGTGGACATATTATTTAATCCATGAATTGTTAACGATGAACGCTTGGGTTTTAAACCTAACCGATTAACACCATTATCGGAAATAAAATTGATCATACTTCCAGAATCAATTAATAAGCGAACTGGTTGATAATTACCCCGTATGTCTTTAACATTAACAACTGCGGTCGATAAAAGCACTGTCGAAATTTGATAATTAGAAGTAATATTAGTCATTACGCTCAATGACTGCGTTTGCGTTATTTCGTTAGCGCTCACGGACTCTGAAGAAGTCGAAGGAATTACAGTATCCTCACTTGGTACTAATAAAACCTTTGCGTTAAGATGTAACAGAGTGTGATGCCTGCGATCACAGACATGACATCTTGCTGTAGATTTGCAATGAAAAGTAGTGTGTAAGGAACTAAGGCAATTTTTACAAAGTTTCTTTGTGCTAGCTATTTGAATTCTGTCTTGAACTGGTCTTGACAAAAATTCAGTGCATTTATATATGCCATGCGGACCCGAACAATGTGAACACTTCAAAGTATTTCTAGTACTAGATTGCGTTTGTGAAGCATTGGTTGCGTCAGTATTTAAAAGATTTGAAATCTGATAACCACGTTTAATAGTTTGTGGAGTAGGTGAAGCGGCTGCCATCTTCGACTTTTGTTGCTCTAGCGCGCGCGCTGCACTGCTCTCTTTCCGGCCCTCCCTCTCCTCGTGCAGGATTGGGATAGGATATGCGGGATTCATAAATTAAATTTGAATTCAAAATAGGTGATATGATTCCGGACTTAACACTTTACTTTGTGACAATTTTCGTAGGTAATTGCACAAGTGCATCAAAATGCTCTTTTAACAAATTATGAAAATAACCGAACGCAGTTTTTACTGATAAGATACTTGAATAAACAAGTAAAAAGGTTTTCGCCCTAAGGCGAGTAACTTCAGCGCATTTTCCATAAATTGATCAATACTTCCCCAAAGGCCATACGTATGTGAGCTATGTTTTTCATTACTAGAGGCATATATGGTTAAAATTTTAAAGAAATATCTTCATAAATAAGGAAGTTGCCACAATTACTGCGCAGTTGATGTTGCGCGTCCTGCGCAATCTGATATTTACAATATGCAATACGTTTGCTTTTACTATAAGTATCTTTGGTTAAAATTTCAAAGAAATATCTCCATAAATAAGAAAGTTTGCATTGCGCAGCCTGCGCATGCGCAGTTCAATCGTCAAGATTTTCTTTGACTCAGGTGCCAGAGCGATACGCGACCGAATGCAAAAAGAACGAACTAAATATCTTGAAAACTGTAGGAGTAGTTAAGGCTTCGGACAGACGGACGGACAGAGAAAGTGGCTGCAATAGCGCACCCAACTTCGTTGGAAAATGCGCTAAAAATTATTAGGATTATTTTGATGCACGAGTGTAATTCGGGGGAATATTTCCCGAATAAACATTACAAACTCACCTTACCTACTTATAAAATTGTTACGTGTATTCCCATGAAATGTTTAATTATCGCAGGGCTCTTTCGTTTTCTACAATGCAATTACCGCTGTAATTGACCGATAATTGCACACCTCATATGGGATTTATTACATATGAGGGAAACGAGGAGGGAAATATTCATTCGAAAATTGCTTACGTTTAGGTTTTCTTTATTCAAGTTAAATGAAGTTAAATTGCTGATTGCAAGATTTATTCCACAAACGAAGAGACAAGTAGGCAAGTAGAGTACGTAGGTAGGTATTTAAACAAACACGGAGATTACACTTTTTTCGAGAATTCGAAAAGTGGTGCAAGTTATATCGTTTCTTATGCACCCAAAGACAACGAGTAATATCAAATATATAATTGCGAATATGAAGTGGTATTTGCTTTATATGTATACCTGCAAAGAAAGATTATCAGAACTTCGCCCAGATGTAAATATGGGGATTTCTTGTGGGACAGCTTTCTAACAATAAAGTATCAATACTTCTTTCCCTAGACAATTTGCAAAACCATTCCAATAAAAGAAATCTGTAGAAGAACCAACACATTGTTGTATGCGCTAATAGATGGAGCAAAATAGAGGGATAGTAGGTTTTTAAATAAGGGGACATTTGAAACAAAACTTAGCGTGCTTTTTCCCCTTATAAGATTGACCGTCTGTAGTATATGTTGTCTGTGCTAATAGTTACGGAGATAACTGAATTCAAATGCAAAAAGAAGCGATATTTTACCATTTTTTCTTCGTTTTTGTAAATGTCGAATTACGTCAGAAATGGAACTAGGGAAGTTTCATTTCTGTCGTGTGTACCTACTTCTTACGCATTTTTTTAAATTTTTCAATTTTGCTATCATTATTTCGTAAAATATATTAAATATTAGACATTATAGTTGAACCTATATGTAACACCTTACAAAGCGTCTTCTTGTAAACAAAACACCTTTCATAAAATACCTAACTCATTGTGCATATTTATCGTTGTAACTGTCTACAAGAAGATGATTCTGTGTTTATGAAAGATGACATCTTCGAATTATACTCATGTTATAAATTTTCAGAGAGTACCTAAGCTCAATTTAGAGGTTAAATGTTTCAGAAATCATTTTTTTAAAACTGCTTTTAAAAAAATTCAAGGTGTAAACGATAGTAAACAGTCCAAAATTGTATGCAAAATGCATTACATTTTTAAAATACAGAACATGTTCTATTTTTCCAAAAAAATTTTTTTAGTATTTTAGTATCTAAGTAATACTTGATCTTTTGAGGTTGCATACAGGGTGTTTTTTTGGGAGCTTTAGTTAAACGTTTCTGGGAAAGTAAAAAAGGTAGGTTTTTGAAAATTTGTACCTAGGGGTTACTCTGAAGGCCCAATCGATGTAAAATATTTTCAAAATGGTGGCACTTCCGGAAATACCGGAAGTGGCTAGTAAGTTCATTATTTTAAATGGAAACCCCTATTTTTTTATTGCATTTTTGGATTCTACGTGAAATTTCAGTTCTTTTGATACCCCCATATCAATATCTACAATTTATGGTTTTTCAGATATTTTGACTTTAAGGGAAAAAATGGTGGGTGCAGACGGTACCTTGAAAATTGATTACTTAAAAACGGTTGTAGTTATGGCAACCCATTTTTGCCAGTGCATAGAGGAAGAATAGGGCTTTCTTTTAGTGTACTTTAAAAAAAGTTAAGTTGCGCAAGACCGCACCTATGGAGATCCAAATTTAAGAAATTTCAAACAATAAAAAGTCAGTTTTTTTAAATGAAATGCCTATTTTCTTACTACTCAATTTGATAGAGAATCAAAATTGGCATATTTTGATATTACATGTTCCTATACCTATCTTTAACAATTTCTGACTTATTTCCATTTCATTGAATTGATAACATTTTTTTTAAATTTTCTTTTTAGTAGTCGGCCATGATTTTATAACAATCGAATTTTAAACAAATCTAGTGACACTAATCGGTCACCTGTTATAAGTTAACATAAGTGTTTGAGTAATCGAAAAATGGCTCGCAGTGGTTTCACCAATGAAGATTTTTGGAATTTAGTTGTGATTTATGGTGAAATGGACAGAATCGCGGCACGTGCTTGCCGTACATTCATTGAGCGATATCCAGACAGACCACGTCCTAGTGATCATACCATTCGAACACTGGAACGAAATTGTTTGAATTTTGGAAGTTTTGTACCCCCGAAACAAATACCTAGAGTAAGACCTATTGCTGAAAATGAGGATAATATTGCTAACGTGCTTGGATATTTCACGGCGTACCCCACTAATTCGTTGAGAGACGCGGAAATTGCTTTAGGATTAAATATTTGTTGCATCCATAAAATCCTGAAAAACTACCATTATCGTCCATTTTCATTCCATAATGTGCATTCGATGCAACCGGGGGACCTCCCAAGACGAATTGAGTTTTGCGAATGGCTAATGTTAAGGGATCAGGAGGATGATAATTTTTTGGGGAACATTATTTGGTCAGACGAGGCCAAGTTTAGTAAAAACGGCATGTTTAATCGTCATAACTCACATTACTGGAGCGATCAAAATCCTTTTTTGAATCGAGAAGTACACTTCCAAGAGTGTTGGAGTTTTAATGTGTTTTGTGCGTTGAAAAAAAACAAGATTTTGTGTTTTCATGTGTATCAAGAAAATTTGAATGCAGAACGTTATTTGGAAATATTACGTAATATTGTTGTTCCTGCAACAGAAGATCTGCCTCTACAGGAATATGATGCTATGTATTACCAACAAGATGGTGCTCCTGCACATAATGCAGGCATTATTTCCGAGTTTTTAGATGCCACTTTTCTAGGGAATTGGATCGGAAACCGCGGGCCATATATTTGGCCTGCTCGTTCCCCGGACCTTTCCCCATTAGATTTCTTTTTGTGGGGATATGTAAAAGACACTGTTTATGCCAGGCCTCCCACAACAAAAGAAGATATGATCTTAAGAGTAAGAAATGCACTAGAAACTATTGAATCACATGTGATACAAAACTCTACAGGAGAACAGTTAAGAAAAAGAATTGAATTGTGTTTGAAACACGAAGGCGCTCATTTTGAACATGTGTTGAAAAGCGAATTTTAAAATATTTCATTTTATTTTCATACAAGTTTGTTATCCACTTAGCTGATCACTGTGTTAACTTTTTTATGAATTAATTATTTAGATTAGAATCATTGATAGCAAAGAATCCTTTCCTTGGTTTGTTTAAAATTCGATTGTTATAAAATCATGGCCGACAACTAAAAAGAAAATTAAAAAAAATGTTATCAATTCAATGAAATGGAAATAAGTCAGAAATTGTTAAAGATAGGTATAGGAACATGTAATATCAAAATATGCCAATTTTGATTCTCTATCAAATTGAGTAGTAAGAAAATAGGCATTTCATTTAAAAAAACTGACTTTTTATTGTTTGAAATTTCTTAAATTTGGATCTCCATAGGTGCGGTCTTGCGCAACTTAACTTTTTTTAAAGTACACTAAAAGAAAGCCCTATTCTTTCTCTATGCACTGGCAAAAATGGGTTGCCATAACTACAACCGTTTTTAAGTAATCAATTTTCAAGGTACCGTCTGCACCCACCATTTTTTCCCTTAAAGTCAAAATATCTGAAAAACCATAAATTGTAGATATTGATATGGGGGTATCAAAAGAACTGAAATTTCACGTAGAATCCAAAAATGCAATAAAAAAATAGGGGTTTCCATTTAAAATAATGAACTTACTAGCCACTTCCGGTATTTCCGGAAGTGCCACCATTTTGAAAATATTTTACATCGATTGGGCCTTCAGAGTAACCCCTAGGTACAAATTTTCAAAAACCTACCTTTTTTACTTTCCCAGAAACGTTTAACTAAAGCTCCCAAAAAAACACCCTGTATAGCAAAATTTTGGAAGCCGTGGCAGGGCTGAGGGCAGCTGACGCCATAGGTGCGTAATAACAGAAAACCGTACCCTAACAATAAACGAATACAATTGATCAACATCATAAGAAAGTTTAATAAATAAATAATTTGTTGCTTTGATAGTTGTTATATCAGTTTGGTTATATACACCATTTTGAATTTTCTAGGTTAATGATCGAGAGATTATGCTTTTGTTGCAAAAATCTTAAGTCTATATACCTACTGACGATATTGATATAATTAATTACAAAAATAGACGAATAACATAAATAATAAGTAGTAATAAATGTGAAATACGCTTGAATTACAGCTTGCACCATTTCCCGTATTTTGTTTATTTAAGTGTGGAACTCTTTTGGTGGTAGTGCTTGGAAAATGTGTCCAATGTGTTGGATCAGAACCATTCGTCGCAATTGTTGATAATGCTGTGCTATATTCAAAACCGGAAGAGGTAACTGATGACCAAACCCCTTGACTTGAAGACGTTAAACTTCTCGTCGTCGTAAGTTCACTTTCCGTTGTAGAAGGGCCAAACACTTTTTCCTGGACCCATGACATGTATTGAGAAACATCGACGTATACGCCCGGAAAGCGTGAACTTCCGCAGTTCCCACCTGCACAAACAATACCTGTGAGGAGACCATCGCACACCATCGGACCCCCTGAGTCCCCCTAAAACGTTATTAGTCTTAACGGACTCGTCCATACCATGTCACCTTACCGCACACGAATCGGTTTCTCCATTAACGTGACCGGCACACATCATACCATCTAAAACTCGTAACACTCCTTCGTAGGAGGAGTACATTTTTTGACACTGTGTGAATTCTACTATATCGACACTTGCAACCATTAATGTCTTGCTAACCTGGGTTGATCCCTACAATAAGTATAAAGTAATAGTCAGGACCATCAGACCATGACACATTACTGGCGCGGAAATGTACTCGGCTCAGCCCCTTTTAATTCTTGTGTCATTTTATTGACGAGTTTTTTATTAAATAAAATCTTTATGAAACCTTCATTTTCATGTCTACTTTATGTCAGGAAAGTTTAGTTTCTATGACAGAGGCAGACCAGACTACTTTTCCTGCCGCCTGTCACCTTACCGGCCGCACCTGTAACATTGTTAAATGTCTATAATGGCTCCTGTCAGCACTGACAGATTGATTTTAATCAAATTTAATGTTCTATAATGAAGATTGAAATTTTATATTAAAATACGATTTCGGGTAAAATTTCATACAACACTCTTCAGTAAAATAACACTACTTGACTGGGAAATTAAAGTACTCGGCCTCATATTTCCTCTCCAGTAATGTGTTATTTTCCTGACTTCCCGACTATGTAAATAACTGTGTATTACATGAAATCGTCTTTTTTAATATAAAATTTCAATTGGAATATAGAACTTTTGAGTAATATGTGTCAGTGATGACAGAAGCCAACAATACCAATGTAACAGGCGGCGGGGAAAGGAGTCAGGTAAAGTACTGCCACTGTCATGGGAAAACTAAAAATTTCTGACTTGTAGGTATGTAAATGTATGTAGGTAATTTCTTCTCAAGTTTTACACATATTTTTTTCTGAAACTACAATCAAAATTGAAAAATTATCGTATGCAATAATGATGTTTGACACATACCTAGCAATCTAGATACCATTATTAAGATTAAAACAGCAATTGTTTTTTACTTTCCTCACTAGAGAGAAAATCACATTTCATTTTCACCCTTTTTAGAGACGAAAGTAGTTGTTTCTAAAGTAGTTTCAGAAAAAAGTTATTTGTTAGCTTCTGATGTACCTATAGGTATACTCACATCTACTATAACACCCCATCCAGATACAGTACATTTGCCACTGGAAAGAGAATTTGCATTCAGTGGAATAGTGGATACTCTTTTATGGTCTATTGGAAGTTCTTCATTTAACTACATAAGAAAATAATAAAAAAATTTCAGCGGCTACTCTAAATTAGACCTACGTACCTCAATCAGGGCAATATCGTTAAAGTAGGTTTGCAGAACAAAGTCTTCGTGTAGTATAAGACGCGACGCATTCCTAACTATGCTATCATTTCTAATTTCATGATCAATTTGGCCCGCAACGACGCTAATTATCATAGGAGGGTATAGTCCTCCCCATACGTACATCAAACAATGAGCGGCCGTCAGAATGAACTTTGATGTTATAATCGTACCACCACACCGATGGACGTCGTTATAGGAATGTTTTATGGTAACCTGTTGATATAAGCATTAATATGTTGTTTCATCTTCCTTTAATTTACCTGATAAGGAAATTCATTTACTTGAGCAGGTCGACCCCCTATTATTCGTCCACAAAGGCCTACAAAAAATTCAGTAGGTAATTGTAGACTCTGGTAACAAATATAGATTAACACAAGACCACGTCTAGTGAGGTAATATTAAACATTCGAAACGAATGAGGATAAATATTGGACGGTATAGGAGCACTTATGGTCTATGACTAAGTGTGTCTTCGTGGTACTGAAATTAAAGGTCAAAACAAATGGTTTTTCAACTTACCATAACCGACCAAAAGTCCGAACCAAAGACTGAACAATGATAACACATTTAACCACGACGGCCCCATTTTTGTGATAATTTGGAAATAATTTCATCAAAATAGTGGTTAGATTAGGCACTCAAATAGTGAAATCTATAGTTATCAGATAATTGTCACCTCCGTTCAATTATTATCGGTTATAGGTACCTATTGTTGGAATAAGAAGATATGCCTATCTCAAGAGGGTTACTTCTCGCGTGGTGTGCTATCATGCCATTAATTGATTTAATTGTCTTTAATTTTTCAGAGTACACGTCACATCAGGAGTCTGTGGCTCTATGCGTCATTGATTTCAGACATATGCTAAAACATTGTAACATCTACCAAGTGTCCTAATTCGATAAGAACTTGTCTGAAATTGATTCACAAATCAATGACGCACGGCTACAGATTCCTGATTTCCAGTGTACATATTGGCACAACATCGGTACTCGGTATAGTATTTTATGTTTATTATTGGCAAAATAGCAAATTAATGTTTCAAAAATTTGTTTTTCTACGAAAAGTGATGGATATCTTGCTTTCTGACAACAAAAAAGTACACTATAGAAGTAGGTGTTTGTTACATCGCTTACATACATGCTTAGAAAAATGAGGAAGGAAACAATTTTCAGCACCCATTAACCAGCTTTCCTCCTTCCAAACAAATAAGACACAAATTTTGAATAAAAACATCTTGTCCAGCATCAGTTATACGAAAAGAAACACACCTTAATTTGATTTTTGACTCAAATTCAGTCAGAGCTGCTGATGTTCATTAAATCCATTTCTAGACTGTATTCTGTAATACACTCACTAAGTATGTACTAAATATCGTTAACTTACCAGTAAGTTACTTATCACACTTTTAATAATATGAATTATGATTAACACACACAAACTTTATCATGTATCACTTCTAATCTCAATTCCGTGGATTCGGGCTAAAAATGCACTCGAGTCTACAACACAACAGCAGCGTCTCAAGGTAAAATCGACCCTAACAACTTCGACATCACTAGAGTCAATTTTCGGTTGACAAAGGTATACGAATCTCGTCCGTCCTCGCAACTCTGCGCTCGTCGCCGTCCGGCGCGACATGCCGTTCGATTTATTTAATTTTCTCTTAAACTAATTATCCAATCACTAATTCTAAAAAAAACCAACATGTTCTCTGATGTTTGGTCTATAACGTTTATAAAGAGCCTTTTATGCTAGACCCAATACTTTTCGAGGTAGAGCGAGTTAATAGTATATTAAGATACAAGTGTATAATCAAGTCTTTAAAGCACGCGCAACGAGTTTAAGGGCACGACGCAAAGCGGAGTGCCTTGAACGTTGCAAGTGCTTTAAAGATCAATTATACACGTGTATATCTTATAGTATTTTTTATTATACCTGCAGTATAATTTAAAAATAGGAAATACAATGAAGTCATATTGACGTTATACTCGAATACATGTCTAATTAAGTGGGCTGGGTGTTCGTAATTTCACGATTGCCATGGAAATGTCACTTGACGTTTGCTTATAAAAATCATCGTCTTTGTGAATTAAACGATTTCCGTTGTAAAAGAGAATACACCGTCCATTAAATCGATTATTGTAAAATCTAAACAAACGTTGGTAGGTGTAAAATCCAACTCCAGTAAAGCCTATTATAAAGAATATGAAAAGTTGTTTCCATGGATGAATAGGAAGTTACTTACGAATACAGTCTTAAATGCATCCATAATGCTAGCATATATGAAGGAAATGTCAAAGGTATTTAAATCTTCTATACTTTGGTGCTGTGATAAACCGCGCTTCACACGGTTTATCCACCTATCGCACCTGCATATAGTTGACTATGGGAAGTGCCTTTAATGCACTAGATTTCCCTAGAAATCTTCACATTTAATCGCTTTGATATCTAACTTAATATTTGATTTCATTGATAACTAGTGATGTATATTGTTACGAAGCTGTTTCAGCTAAGATAAGACTTTCAGCATTTTCTGGAATTATACTAGAAAGTAGGATAGAGGACTGTCCTATCTAATCACACTATACCATTTTACAAATGACTATAATTATTTTATTGAAACTACTTTCCATTAATTCAAACTAAAGGTAACGTGATTATGTTAAAGCATTGAATAAAAAAATTAACTCAAACTAATTATGTAATTGATTATGTTATTAATTCACTAAATAAAATAGTGTTTTTATTCAATGGTTAAAGGCAGTCCATCTTAAACTTCGAAATGGTAAAAACGTAAAACTTGTAACCTGCATGTAACCTGTGTGTGGAAGATATTACCTAATGAATGTGTACCAAATAAAACGTAACTTCAATCCGAACTTCATTCTTTCAATTATTTCGCCATAAGTCCTACACAAAAAAATTCGCAGTGCAACTCAGTGGGGTTGCACAACAGTGCATTCATTCAAAACTTTGGAAGCAATGCTGCGATTAAAAAGTGGAACAGATTTGGAAGCATACCCTAAATTACGCTCGTTTGTGAAACCTTTAACCAAAGGATAGGTACAAAAGCCAAAGAAATGTTCTGCATTTACAGAAAGCGACCTAAGAGGATTTTTTATTTCATCCAGATGACAGTTTCAAAAGTCATACTTGAAGTATCGTTACTTAGCAACTTTAAAGCACGTGTGTTTTAAAGGCCCTTTTTCGCACGCATTTGGGTGTTTAAAACGGAGATTGTGACTCAGGTATAATAAAAAAGATTTTAAAAATATGGGTTTCCAGGGCAAGCGGTTTTGTGTGAAGGCGGTTCCATATACAACAATGGTGCGACGTATTTTTATCGGGACCGGGCATTAGGCCGCCAGACATTAGGGCGCAGACATTCGGACGCGGACATTTGGACGCAGACATTAGGACGCGGACATAAGGACGCGGACATTAGGACGCAGACATTGGGACGCGGACATCGGGATGCGGGCATTCGGACGCAGGTACGTAGTTTCATCCCTTGTTGCACATAAATAAAGGAAGGAGCTATCAAATTCGCGTTTTTCTCGAAATCTCAAAAACGCCACGATGGCAGCGCGCCAAATTTCGCGAGCGGCCGGGGGCCTGCCCGGCCCCCCGCCGAGGGGCGACACGTCTAGGTCACGTCCACGTTCTCTCCCCTCCCCTCTTCCCTCAACCCCCTTCTTTTTCGCGTTTCAGGAGGGGTCCACGTTAGAGTCGCGAAGGGCGGGAAGGCGAAGTTAACATTTAAGTATGTGGGGACCTCCAGCAGCGCCATATGCCTGGGGCCTAATATCAAGATGGCGCCTGGAAAGTCCAAAAAACAGTGAAAAAGTCGTTCTTTTCGCCGTATTTTTACTACACTGGCCACACATTTCCCATTTCGATGACCTGGAGCCATAATATGAGAATTGCGAATATCATTCTGGATATTACACAACTGAAGGGCTTAACTGCGGAAGTGGGGACTCGTCTCCTATAAACTTTAACTATGGAACCAAGAGGCAGAAGTTGGTTTGGCGGCGTAATTTGAGGGCAAATATATTAAAACATGCTTCCCAAGTATTCTTTGATTTTTCTAAATTAAAACGTAACACTTGGCAGTCGAAACTGTTTAGAATATAATACTATGAAGAAGGTATTATGCAAGAATAAGAACGTTACAGAGTTAAATGTTGTCTCTTGAAGCACTGACGTTTTCTCTCTGGATTGTTTTTGGCATATTACACATAGAATAGGTACTGTTAAAATCACCTAACCGTGTCGTCAATTCCGTTACGCCGTTACGTCATTACGCCTTAGCGCAGGATATTGTACTCATTTATTAGCGGAGTGTTTTCGTAAAGTTTCTAAAAAATGAGCGGAAAGCATTTTGGAAACGACAAAACTTAGAAAAACAACAAAAATTCAAGGAAGTATTATAAAAAAAGCCAAGATTTAGCTTTTTTCCCTACCTACGAACGGCATAACTTTGGTAGTTACGAATAATAGTACATTATATATCAAGGTAGAGAAGTACAGTATTATTGCCTGAGCACCAAGATTACATCTCGAGGCGCTTGCGCCGAGGGGTGTAAGGTGCGAAGGCAATAATAGACTTCTCTACCGTGGTATATATACTATTTTTTTCACTACTAGCACTTGAAGTCCTCTAAATTAACATATTATATTGATAAGAAAGTGAACGGTTGGACAGAATTTTTTGTTTATTAATTTAACATGTCAATTAAGTAAGTAGTCAAACAGGCCGTATTTTGTTCTGTCATTGAGATATTTTCAAAGAGTAATTTCGTTCGAATTTGTTCAAAATGTGATAATTTTAGGTATGTAATTTCTCTGGAAATTGCGAATGGTGGCAATTATTCATTTTAGAGAACTTGTCTAAACGTTTATTGAGCGAAATTTCGGGTTGTGTTTTCTAAAAGTGACAGCGTGACTGTTCTCATTATTGGCTACTAGTTAATAATGTCCACATTATTAACCACTTTGAACAAATGCCGAGAAAGCCTACTTTATAAGTGGAAAAAAGGTTAATAATCATGTCATCAGACGCTAGTAGTGAAAAAACATTTTTATAACCTGTTTCACCTACGGTTTTTCGGAAAATTTGAAAAACATTTCTTTTTTATTTGGATACTTGTAAATCATAAGAAAACATTTTTGGAATATATTTCTTTCACTTTTAAACCTAATAATCCCGGTCAATAGAAATTGCTTCCATTACTTACCGAGATGTAATCCGTTATTCTAGTACATCAACCACCCCCCGTGTGGTTAGGCACCCATCGGGCGCGTCCCCGGGTGGCGGATAGGGGAAAGCCCATACAGACACCTGAATGATCGTACGTGACTCGTGCTTCGGTGTGGGTAGTGACGATTATAAGTGGCTCGTCGGGGCTAAAACCCAGACTGGTAGCGACGAAGGTCGTCGCCGCGGACCAACCTCCCAAGTCAAGGTGTTAGCGACCGTGCCGAGGACTGCGTGGCACTGGGGTGCAGTGTCGATAACGGTGCCCCTCGGATACCGGGCGACCTCCGAGTGGTGGCTCCTTTCCTTCGGGAAGGGGCTGGCAGCCAAGCCCTGGGCAAGCGGCTCTGCCCAGGTGAGACCGCATTTCCGCACTACTCGTGGGAATTGTATGGAATCTTCACACAAAACCTTTCTGGGCTCCTCGTCAGAGGGGACCAACAAGCCGGGCCCTCAAAAGGGGTCCGGTAACGGGGCAGGCTCCTCGAAAGAGGGGACGGCTCCAACGCAGGGCCTTACCCAAGGACCTGGTGGTGGGTCAGCTCCTATTCGCAAGAAGAATAGGACTGGCGCACAGAAGGCGATGGCCAGGAAGCGCCGGCTCGAGGGTAAAACCTCGGGTCAAGCGGGCTCTGCGCCAAAGCCTAAGGCTGCGTCTGGGTCGTTGGCTCAGGGGGGCAACCCGACGTCAGGGACTAAGCGTCTCAGATCAGAGGGAAGCACTCCAGGGTCTGGCTCAAGGCAGCCTGAGAAGAAGCCTAGAGGTTCTGATGCACCCAAGGGTGCACCACGAACTTATGGGCAAGTCGCTGCGGCAGGGCTTAGGGTGGCCGTCGTTCCGGTTTCATACCCGGAGGTGGACATCTCTGAGGCTCAGTCGAGGTGCATTATGGCTGCATTGAATGCAGTCGTAGACCAGATGGAGGGAGGGCCCTTTCCTCGGCTGGCAGGGTTCCGCTGGAATCCGCAGGGTGCCATCGTGGCCGAATGCGAGGACCAGTGGACCTTGGACTGGTTGGAGAGGACCGTCCCTCTTATCCGGCCCTGGGATGGCGCGTTGCTGAAAGTTCAGAGGCACGTCCCGAGGGTAACCAAGGTGATGGCTGTGTTGTACGGGCTCCCGGATGACACGGACACCATTTTGAAGCGCCTCCAGAGGCAAAATCCTATGGTCTATGGAGGACGTTCTTTCGCAGGGAGGAGCCTGGTAGGATTCTCCTCGCATTTGGTGTCGATGAGACGTCCTATCAGGCACTCCAGCGACAGAACTTTCAGGCGCACGCGGGGGTCTCGCGCGTTACTTTTGTGACGAAAGCGGGTGCTCCGGCTGCGCAAGGTAAGGGAGAGAGCTCCACCGAAGCAGCGGGACCTAGTTCCGTTGCGGCGGAGGGGGCTCAACCTCGCGGTGTGGATCTCGAAGAGGCGGCGGGATTGCTCCCGGCACCCGAAGAGATCGAGAAAGATGTCAGCGAGCTTTTGGCTCGTGTGGCGGTTCTTGGCTCCGACCAGGGGTCGGAACCGTCGGCATCGCTAACGGAGGAGGGAACCTAGTACATCAGTGATGGACAAAGTAACCTTCTTACAGAGCAATTTGCAGCACAGTAAGGGGGCGACCTGTCTAATAGGTCGTCAACTTGCTGTAAAGCAGACAGGCGTATGCCTCATACAAGAACCTTGGGTTTACAAGGGACGAGTAAGAGGTCTGGGCCAGATGGAGGACTCTCTTTATTATAAGAGGGACAGCCAACTGAACCCGAGGACTTGCATTTATGTCGATAGACGAATCGAGTCTTATCTAATGGCTGATTTTTGTTTCAGGGATCTCGTAGCTCTACGACTTCAGCTGAAAGATGACAGAGGACGGGGCAGGCACTTGGTGGTCTGCTCCGCCTATCTCCCGTACGACTCAGAAGGGGCTCCACCAACCAAGGAGCTGGCTGAGTTGATAGAGTACTGTCGAAGTAATGGGCTCCCTCTTGTGGTTGGCTGTGATGCAAACGCACACCATGTTGTGTGGGGCAGCACGGACACGAACTCGAGGGGCGACCACCTTCTGGAGTACTTGCAAACAACTGATTTGAATGTTTTAAATCAGGGAGCAGCCCCTACCTTCGTCACAGCGCGGAGGCAGGAGGTCATTGATCTGACGCTGGGCTCCTTTTCAATAGCTCACATGATCACGAATTGGAGAGTGTCTGATGAGCCGTCGCTTTCGGACCACAGGCACATTCTCTTCCAACTGAACCTGGCATTGCACTGCGGACCCTGTAGGTTTCGGAATCCCCGATCCACTGACTGGGACTGCTATGTGGCAAAACTGTCGGACCGGTTGGATAGACCACCTCTGCTCTGTCGGAAAGCAGGGCAGGTGGAAGAGGCGGCCGCATTAGTAAGTGACGCCATAACAGCGTCCTATGAGGACAGCTGTAAACTGCGTACCTTTCGAGGAAAGAAGAGAACACCTTGGTGGAACTCAGACCTTGAAAAGGCTCGTAAGGAGGTTCGCAGGCTCTTTAATAGGGCCATGCGAACTAAGTTACCTGCGGACTGGGAAGATCTTAAGATCTCCCAGCGCAGGTATAAGGACCATATTCGGAGGTCGAAACGAGGATCTTGGAGGACTTTCTGTGGTAACATGGAAGGTCTTCCTGAAGTTCAAAAACTTCGTAAAATCCTTTTGAAGGACCCGGGGCAAAAAGTGGGGACACTGAGGCTTCCATGCGGTAGATATACGTCTACCGCGGGTGAGGCACTCACATGTCTCCTGGAAACACATTTTCCAGGCTCTGGGGACTACTTAACTTCGGACCCACCAAAAGGAGCTACTCGGGTCGGTGTAAGGCCGATCAACTGGAAGGTAGCTTCCCGGGTGGTTACCGAGGGATCTCTGAGATGGGCGATCAACACGTTCAGCCCATTTAAGAGTGCAGGACCGGATGGGATATTCCCGGCTCTTCTACAGAAGGGCCTGGATCCGCTGCTCTTGCACTTGTTGCATCTCTTCAGAGCCTCTCTGGCTTTAGGGTATATCCCCGAAAGCTGGAGGAAGGTAAGAGTTGTGTACCTACCTAAGCCGGGTCGTGCTAAATATGACGTGGCGAAGGACTATAGGCCCATCAGCCTATCATCGTTTCTTCTAAAAACGGTGGAGAAGCTGGTGGATGCATACATAAGGAATGGCGTACTGGTTAGTAGACCACTACATCCGTTCCAACATGCTTACAGGGCTGGTATGTCCACGGAGACGGCTCTACACAGCCTGGTGTGCAGGCTGGAAAAGGGAATGTCTTCCGGGGGGATAGCTCTGGGAGCGTTTTTAGATATCGAGGGTGCGTTTAACAACACCACGTTCGATTCGATTAGTGAGGCTGCTGAGAGCTTTGGTATTGATGGGTCGATCGTAAGATGGATCCGAGCCATGCTCGAAAGCAGAATCATTATATCCTCAATTGGGATGACGGAGATGAGCTCATCGGTTACTAGAGGATGTCCGCAGGGTGGGGTATTGTCTCCACTGCTGTGGTGCCTGGTACTAGACGGGCTCCTCCGCACCTTGAACGAGGGGGGAGCGTATACACAGGGATACGCGGACGATCTCGCGATCGTCATAACTGGGAAGTTTCCAAACACCGTGAAAGAGCTCATGCAGGGGGCTCTTGAACAGGTGGATAGGTGGTGTAGTAGCCATGGCCTTTCCGTTAACCCGGAAAAGACCGAGGTTGTTTCATTCACGAATAGAAGGAGAGCGGATCTTACTGGGCTCGCTCTTCGAGGACGTCAACTGGGTCTGACCAGGTCAGTGAAATACCTGGGAGTCATCATTGACTCCCGCCTGACCTGGAAAGGGCACATTGAGCGCACAAGCAAAAAGGCCACTGCATGTCTATGAGCATGCAGAAGGGCTTTTGGTTGTACATGGGGGTTGAACCCTCGATTGGTATACTGGCTTTACACTGCAGTGATAAGGCCAATAATACTGTATGGTGCACTTGTATGGTGGCCTGCCATGCGCCAGGTAACCTACAGGAAGCAGCTAGGAAAGGTCCAGCGACTCGCCTGTCTGGGAGTCACTGGAGCCCTAAAAACCACGCCAACCTTGGCCATGGAGGCACTTCTGGGACTAGAGCCTTTACACTTAGCTGTGGAGGCAGAGGCTCGGAAAGCTTCCATACGGCTAAACGATTGGGATGAATGGAAGGATCGAGGCAGCCTTGGGCACGGGCGGATCTGGGAGGAAACCCTCAGAACCGATCCCCTCCTTGCAAGGAGGGACGTGATCCGGGCTATCTTGCTAAGACCAAAGCGTTATAAAGTCATTCTCCCGGATAGGGAGCAGTGGCTGAACTCGGATTGCTCGTTCCTCAAACCTGAGGGGCTCGTGTGGTTCACAGACGGGTCCCAAACAGAAAGGGGAACGGGCATGGGTATATATGGTGATCGACCGAGAGCCAGCGTCAGCGTCTCCCTTGGTCAGCATAGCACCGTGTTTCAGGCAGAGATGTTAGCCATCATGACCTGTGCACAGGAAAACCTCCGTAGAGGTTACCGTAACAAGCATATATACATATGCAGTGATAGTCAGGCGGCGTTGAGGGCCCTGTCGGTAGACAGGTTCCGATCAGCTACGGCGCTTGATTGCAGGCGAACCCTAGATAGATTAGGTGAGTCTAATAGGGTAAGCTTGATTTGGGTGCCAGCGCACTGCGGAATAGGGGGCAACGAAAGGGCGGACGAGTTGGCTCGCGAAGGCAGTGGTGGGGTCTTCGTCGGGCCCGAGCCTACCCTAGGGATTGCTCCCTCCGTTGTTAGGGCCAGGATTAAAGATTGGTTGACCAGTCAATTCCAGGCTCAGTGGCAACAAGTAACCGGACTCCGACAGTCCAAGGCCTTTCTAACAGGGCCCGTTGGCAAATCGGGGTCTTCTAAGCTTCTAAAACTGAATAAAAGCCAGATTAGGAAGATCACCGGTGTCCTTACGGGACACTGGATGGTCAACTATCACCTGCATAACATTGGGCTCGCGGAGGAGTCAACGTGCAGGTTCTGTGGCGAGGCAGATGAAACTACCGAGCATGTGGTCTGTCACTGTGACGCTTTGATCAGGGACAGATATCAACTCCTTGGAGACAGATACCTGGAACCGAGGAGGGTGAAGCAACTTAGGCTAAACAGGGTCCTATCCTTCATTGAGAGGAACGGGCTCTGAACTCAGTTGCGAAGAAAGGGGGTAGGCACAATGGGCCTCTGGTGTGCCTAAGTGCTGCCCGGTCGGGCTCCCCTGCGAATAGAATAGAATAGACATCAAACACCCATATGTTGCGTATATAATATAATGTTTAAAAAATGGACTGCTAATAAAATAATATGCAAGAAAATACAGTAATAAGGAAATACGAGTATTAATGTAGATTAGAAATATTGCAGCAATAGTTCTGTACAAATAGTAAATTGTATCTCACAGGTCCCTTATTCTCTAACCCTATTGTGTCACACCAGTGTAATATTTTTTTCTCCAACCACCCGAATAAGACGCTATTTTGTCACACTTTTTGGTGCAAAAAATGGGCGATTTCGTGAGTCGTCGGTATCACCATGGTAACTGTCCAAAAAGTAGGTACTTTTCGGATTAGTCCAAAAAGTAAAAATTTGATTGCTTGGGGGTTTGTTGTCTATATGGGAAGATGCCTTCGATTTTTCTTTTGCCCGCCATGTTCAAGTGCATCTGGATCTGGCGCGCTAAGTTCTGCTTTGAAAGCCGATACCCAAATGCTTGCCTAATAGATTGCTCGTCTGCAGTGTAGAAGTAGTGCATTTTTGGACGGAGAAATCATTTCTGGATTCTGGTTTCGATGGTAAAATAGGCACTAACTTCCGTAGTCCATTAATTGTATCCGCTCCACCTCTATAGATCTTTTAATATTTATACAAAGTGATTCCAACGCCGTAAATTCGGCAGGCTCTACCTCAAGTACCGTAAATGCCGTAAATGTAAGTGGTCTTCCTAAAAGTGGAATCATCGCTTGTGTAAATTCGTTTCGGCGCACTTCCCCCATGCCTGCATAGCATATTCTTTTTGATCTACCTCTGAAAGATGATGTAGAGTCGCATCCTGTTATAGTGACAAAGAGAGGTAGAGCAATGCAATGATTTGGGCCGAAGACATCACAATTTTTTCGACATCAATAAATGTTCGTTATTTCCTGATCCAATATCAATGAAGATTTTTCAGATATACCGTCGAAGCGTAAAAAATGATAAACCAAAATAACTACGACATTATGGCATCAGACGTTCGTACGCGTACTGTTTTTTCTCCCTTGGTCAATGCATGTGTTACATGCAAGACGTATCAGCCTCCTCGTGGTCGTGGTCAATCGCGTATCCAGCATCTCTTTCCCAGGTTCGACCTACTTGACAAATTCGTCATGTGTGATGTATAGACCACAATTCGGAAGCTGAAAGCTTGAAATCGCTATTTCGTTTAAATACTTAAAAAACTCAATTTTGAAGGCACAGAAATGTAGACCAAAACTTCGGAAACCGAACATTTGGGCCAATCTGCAGTCGAACGCCGCTCCCATGGTCGTTTCTTGTCTCTCCCTTAATAGAATATTCCTAGTATGAGTCTCACACTATGTGTAGTCTGCTTGCTTTCCTCAGCTCATTGTCAATGTATTTTAAAAAACATCTGTTACCGTATTCCTCAAAAGTTGAAGCACCCCGAGGAAGCAGAATGAATGGGAGCACCTGCATCTACAATAACTGCATCGTACACAGAAGGAAGATCTGTCACATCATCGGGAGGCTGTATAGCAATAACCTCTTTATGTGGGCAATTTAGAATATCTGACTTCTTTAGCGGCACATTTTTTCAGAAGAACTAGGGAAGGGGTAAATTCTTGCACTTCTTTGACTGTATGGCTACGTACATCTTGCCTAGAACAGACGCAGTTTCTCTTAACATTCCAATTTTTGTGGCTGTGTTCTCTTCCGCTTTGGTGCTTGGAACAGATGGAAGACATTTTTCTTTATAGAAACATCAATTGCTTTAATCCCATCGATGATGGCCTAATTTACGTAAGTTTTGTATTGAATCATCCCACTTTCTTGCTACGGATTGCCTATCTTCACTTATTGCACCTTCGAGATTGCTGAGTTCGCTTCCAAACTCGATGAATGGATTTCCATGCGCAGTAGCATAGCATCAGTCATAGACTTTACATCAGTAAGAAAGTCATTCTGATTCTTCAGACCTTCATCGTGCTGAAAGAAGTCGTAGTCAACATCTTCTTGCGCTTTGAGGCTATTTTGAAGTCTGCGACTCTTTTACTCACATCGGGACTGTACAATGACCAGTTCATCATTGATATTGGATCTTGGGTCAAACCAATTAGGCCTCCACTTCCCTTAATTATCTTGTTTAGTTGTTCGTGACTCTGATCGATAGCAATGCTTGAAAATTGGCTTCTTAATCTGTTTACGACAAACTTGCCAATAATAAATTGAGAAAGAAGGGATGTTGGTAATCTTTTTAAATCTCGAACGTGAATGGGAATTAGTTTAAAAGAGAAAGAAGCAGGTTATGATAATGTTTTGCGTAAATTACAAATATTAATAACGTTTTACCTGTGAAAAAAATAATTCGTGAATTTCTCAAATTTTAGCAAATTTCGCGAAAACCGTTCGCGGAACGCGATTTGCACTTCTCATAAAAGATCTGTCTTATTTTAAAGACCCCGTGAAGTAAAAAATTTAAATTTACAAGAAAAAAACAATAAATAGTGATCCCGACAAAAACAAGTACAAAAAAAATCCGGGCTTTCTACGTTCAGTAGATCGCTGTAACACACGTTTAATTCCGTCGACCGATTCGGTGACGTCACCGCTCCCTGTTCAATACGCAGGTCCTACATAGTGCACCTTTACTAACTCTGCAGTCGTGAATGCACAGCGATTTTAATCGATCTTTTTGAACGAAATATCTCGTTAGGCAGATAATACGCAACTGCAATAATGTATAATAGCCGGTAAGTGTGGGAGCGGTGACGTCACCGCATTCGTAGTAAATATTTAAACCCCTGTAACTAGGAAACGGGTACGGAAGCACTGAAAGACCATGAGGTGATATTTTCTATTCAACACGGCCGGCCGACTTTCAACTCGGTCGGTGGACTTTAAGCTCGAGTTGGAGCGGAAATTGGAAAATTGTATATTGTTAGTTCAGCAGCTTCATTTAGAGAAGTGGTTCCCAAACTCATTTCCATGACGCCCCCTTTATTAAAAGTAAATTTGCTTACGCGGCCTATTAAAAAGCTTCTGTTACTACAAACGTATTATTAACAAATTACAGCGTGAGTTTATTTAATTTTCACTATTAAATGGACAAAGTTATGTAGAATTTGATGGTGATTTTCCCTTACAAAATTCCTTGTAGGTCTACAAATAGCGAAGTTATAGCCAAAAAAACCGAAAAATTGGTGAATTTTTCTCAATTTTCTGACGGTGCTAAAAAATGTTATGACCAATAAAATATTATGTTTTTCAATCAAGTCGGATATTGCAGCCATAACATCAATGGCTTTTGAGGTCGATTTTAGTTCATTCGAGATTTCTTCTTTTATAGCACCATCCTAAATCGCATATACACTATCATTTGGAAACATTGTGCAACATCGATGCTTTCATCAGCATAAAAAGGGAAATTTATCGAGCACCTTTTTATTTCTGTAAGAATTCGTCAAATACAATTTTACATAAAAATACCTAATATAAGCATTGTAAAGGTACTATTTGCCTCGCACACATCAGGGTATATTGCGCCCCCCAGTTTGGGAAACACTGATTATTTATTTTAGAGTGTACATTAGAGCAGTGTGTCTCAAACTTTTTTGTCTGGTGGCACACTAAAATCATTAAACAAAATTCGCGGCACCCTATTATTTTTTGCTTTTTTTACAATTAGTAAGCATTGTCATATATTCCAGCCGTCATTTTATATCGTACTCTGCATGACATTTGAAGTGGGAATGACAGATGTCATTAGAATGCACAATCGTCTGTTTCACTTAATCTACCCTAGCGGATAAAGATATGCTATAAAATAAATAAAAAAAAGGAATTTAAGATTATTGTTAATAATACGTATTAGCTTGCCGCTTTATAAGTGCTATTTACAATTTCATAGCACGGTGTAGCGCAACTGCAACGCCGCCGCCCTTCGGTTAACCATAGAAATAAATAAAATAGAAACATACAAAAACAGAATTGCAATTTAAAAAAATAATATTAGTAATATTCATTTTTTATAATTGTTTTAATTCTTTTTTTTTTAATTTAAGTAATTTTAATTATGTATTACAAAATTTTACGGCACCCACTTTGAGAACCACTGCATTAGTGTGAGTTTTTAGTATTAAAATTAAAAATTAAAAGATTTGGTAGAAGCCGAGGAGTTTAAACTCGGTCAGTCGAATTCAAAGTCGGCCAGCCGGGTTGAACAAAAAATATCACCTCTTGGTCCTTCCGCGCCTCCGTAAACGGGACATGACACTGACACCGGATTTTTTTTGTTGCGTTTCTAAGAATATTATCTTTAGTTTCAATGTAGACAATTTATGCTTCACTGGACCTTTAATATCTTTGCAATGAGCTCAAGATCATGAAAATCAGACAAGTGGTCACTGAGATAGAAGCGTTTTTCAGAATTAACGAAATTGCAAACTTTATGACGTCATCAAACCGGAAGTTACCGGTGGATCCACCGGCCTCCCTTCCAAATTTGATTAGAGGACCCCAATAAACAATATTCGATGGGCGGCCAAACTTTAACAGCCCTGGTAACTCACTTGTGTTTCTAACATTGTATTCATACCTAATTGTAACCCAGTCTAAATCTGTAATCACAAAAGATCGCTGTAGGTACATTGGTCATTAGGCATTGCTGCATTAGGTTTGAATGTGGATGGCAACATTATGTAGGTCGTTCATAATGTGGATTTCTTTACTTTTACCGCATTAAAATAAGCAAGTAAAACATGATGTTTTACCTATACTCTTTCCTGCCCACCATTGTTCATTCTCATTCACTTCAAAAATTCATTCGCATTGGTTTAATTTCATTATATCTTATATTGTCCTACCTGAAACCTAAATCCTAATGTCTGCTTTGTAAGGTAACCTGCATGATATTTGCGTTCTAATGTCAGCAACCCAATATCCGCATCCCAATGTCGGGGACCTAATGTTTGCGTCTTAATAATATAATAATAATAATAATAATAATAATAATAATATCCGTTTATTGAAAAAAAACAGTGAACAAAAAAGCAGGTGCAGTAAAAAAAAAAGAAAAAAGACATAGAGGAAATGCTCACCGTTAAGTTCAAAAGGGCGAAGTTCAGATTGGTAGTTAAAAACTCTACCATCTGTTCTTCCACTTAACCCTTGCTTATTTAAACGAAGTTCCTAGTCAGCCAATGATCGATATCACTTATGTGTATGAGATTAAAACTAAAAAAAGAAAAGGGCTTAGAGAGACCTATGTTGTTTTTCTAGCAGTGACATCCGCATATATTTTTTAAAATTTTTCATTGTAGAGGATTTTATATATGAGATGAGAGTGAGTTATATATCTTCGGGACGTAATAGCTAAAAGATCTTTTAAATAAAGTTGTTTTATGAATTGGGATTGAGATGAACATTCTACTTCTTGTATTTAAATTATGAATATTAGTTCTAAATTTGATTCTATCATGCAGATACCCAGGAGTTTTGTTACAAATGATTCTATGGACAATTCAACTCATGTATAAAAAATCGCATAAGCCGCAGTGAAATTGTCACTTTGACAACGGCAAAAGTTACCTGCAACTTTTCCAGCGACAAATGCACTAGTGGTTTTTTCACTTATTCATTTTCGAACAAATTATCGCATTATCCTTTCCCATATGGCTAGTTTGACGTCTGTCAATAATTGATTAGTTTGGTGAATTTCTTGTTCGTTAAATTGTCCTGCCGAATTACACTCGAGGTTTGTATTTAAATCGAGTAAATTTGGGTTGTGGCAATTCAAATCTGTTTCCTTTTAGCAATTGAACTCGAAAAACTGTCAACCTAAAAATGCTCCACCTGCGGTGTCGCATTTTTATTAGTTGGCAGTTTTTCTCGTCTAATTGCTAGGCAACAGATTTTCATTACCTAAACAACCCAAATTTACTCACTTATAATTGCACAAGAGGTTTGTATTTTACCGAGTAAATTTGGGTTGTTTAGGTAATGAAAATCTGTTGCCTAGCAATTAGACGAGAAAAACTGTCAACTAATAAAAATGCGACACCGCAGGTGGAGCATTTTTAGGTTGACAGTTTTTCGAGTTCAATGGCTAAAAGGATACAGATTTGAGTTGCAACAACCCAAATTTACTCGGTTTAATACAAACCTCGAGTGTAATTCGGCAGGACAATTTAACGAACAAGAAATTCACGAAACTAATCAATTATTGACAGACGTCAAACTAGTCATATGGGAAAGGATAATGCGATAATTGGTTCGAAAATGAATAGTGAAAAAACCACTATATAGTGCATTTGTCGCTGGAAAAGATGCAGGTAACTTTTGCCGCTGTCAAAGTGACAATTGCACTGCGGCTTATGCGATTTTTTATACATGAGTTGAATTGTCGGTAAAATACAAACCTCTTGTGCAATTATAAGTGATAAAACAAGCTGTATGATAATTTCTCAAATTAGACATATTTAACCATTTAATGTCATTTAGTTTGTGTGATATTCGGTGAAATTTTCTTATTCCAAATATAAGTCGTAGGCAAGAATTCTGCATACGCTGGATTCTTCCACTGTCTACCGCATCCAAACATGGGCCGTATATATTATCACAATAACTATATTGTGATAGTACTAATGACTCACAAAGCATGATTTTCAAACTGCGATTTAATATTAGTCTATTGTTATACAGAGTTTTTAAATTTAAGTAGGCTTTGCGAAGAAGTTCCGAGACATGCTTCTTAAATCTTAAATCAGTGTCCAATATTAATCCCAGGTTTTTAGCGTTATAGACAAGCGGTAGGGGCGTATCTTTAATCTTTATTTTTATTTCAGGAATTATAAGTTTGCGAATTTTTACTCTACCAAATAACATCACGTAACATTTTTGTGCATTAATTTTCAGCCCATGTCTTTCTGATATTTCCACCAAGTCCTGCACATCTTCATTAATATTAGATACAGCATTTTGAGTTTCATGTGGTAAGAATTCATGTAATAATTGGGTGTCATCTGCATATAAATGATATGTACAATATTTGATGGAGTTTATAATATCAAATGTGTAAATTATATATAGAAGGGGCCCTAAGACAGAACCTTGAGGTACACCAACTGTCACTGGTAGCGCGTGAGAAATTTCACGTTCAAGGGTAACGCATTGGAAGCGTGACGATATATAATTCCTAATTAAATTTGTAGCCATCGTACCAAAACCTATATGCTCAAGAATCGCCAGGAGTACATTGTGAGAAATTGTATCAAAGGCCTTTGAGTAGTCCGTAAGCACTAGAACGGCAAGTTTATTTTTATCTATGGCCGACATGATGGTATCCGTCACATGTGCAAGCGCCGTATTGCAACTGTAACCCGCTCTAAATCCCGATTGCATTTGTGGAAGTACACATTCGTGATCTACATAGTGTCTAATTTGAACAACCATGGTTTTCTCTAAAACTTTCGAGAGACAGGGCAAAATACTTATAGGCCTTAGGTCTTTCAATTCTTTCGGACTACTTACCTTAGCTAGTGGGGTAATTTTAGCAATTTTCCACACGCTTGGAAAGGTGCCTTCGCTAAGGCAATAATTTATTATGTGAGTAATAGGTAGTGCCAAGTACGGTAAACATAACTTCCACATATCTAGACTGATACCATCGTGCCCAAGTGAATTTGATTTTAAAGTCAGAAATGTTTTCAAAACGTCCGTTTCAGTGATTAAAGTAAACTTAAATTGAGTTGTAGGCGTTCTAGAACCACTACAGTGCGCAAAAAGTTTGCGTTCATCAAGCTTTACATTGTCATTGTCGTCGGTGTTTGTGAAAAACTCATTAATTTTATTTACTTGACGAAGGTCTACAGGCACTTCGTTAGTTTTTAAAATACTGGTAATGCCTAATTTTTTCAATTTATTCCACGTACTCTTAGGATTTCCATTGCAGTATTTCAGTTTCGATTCTAAGTACGCTTTTTTTTTCTAATCTAATGGAGTTAGTTGTGAAATTTCTCAATTGCTTGTAATAATCCCAGTGAGAAGACTTTTTTGTTTTCTTGAATTTGATTAACGCTTTATTCCGCAATGATATCAAAAGCTTTATGTTATCTGTGATCCACGGAGAAGGGGGTTTGGTGATTTTTATAGTTCGCAGAGCTGCGTGTTTGTCAAAAAGGGTTAGCACATTCGTATTCAAAAACTCTACTTTGTTGTCAATATCAGGCAATGCATACAGAATTTCCCAATTTATAGCTCTAAGATCTCTATCGAAATCGTCAAGATTGAAATTACGGTAGTCTCTATACGTGTAATAGGTGGGGTTGTGCTTTTTGGGACAATCGACAAGTACACTACAATATACTAAATGGTGGTCCGAGAAATCGTGCAAAGAAATCGTTCCTGTATTTTGTACTTTAATGTTTTCCGAGACCACAATGTAGTCGATTAGCGTATTACTCGTCTTGGTTATTCGTGTAGGTTGATTTATTACTTGTTGGTGACCAAAGATATGAAATAATGAAACCATTTGGTTTGTTAAATAGTCGTCAACTTTTAGGTAATCAATGTTAAAATCGCCCGTATATATCACGTGCTCACTGTAAGTCATTAGTGTAGAGAGAGATTCCTCCAATGCATCAAAAAATCCGGCGCATGGGAATTCTTGCCTTCTATTTATAACTCCTATTATTAATTTGGTGTTATATAACATTAAGTTAATCCACAGTTGTTCTATGCCAGTATGGGTATTAGTTTTTAATGATTGTACCTATAACTGAAAACGTGAAAATATTTTTTATGTATATACCTACACCTCCGCCTCGATTCTCACTCGATCTATCCAATCTTATGAAATTGTAACCGGGGATAGTCACAGCATGGGTTGGTATTTTGGACGTCAACCACGTTTCTGTCACGGCAAGTATATCATATTTACGTGCAGTTAGCATTTCCTTTAAATCTAAAAAATTTGACATTAGCGATCTCGCATTTAAATGAGCAACGGTTAAAAAACTAGACATATGAAAATATGAGGACAAAATACAATAAACAACGGGTACACGAAAAAGTACAATAATAACTTAATTATTATTAACAATAAAAACATTAACGCAACTAGAACACATAATATATCATCATTTACAGGCCTCCGAGTTTAATGCGTTTAATACTATCTGCAGTGACTTCGGTAACGGGGGACTTTTCATCCTTACGTGCAAAGATATTGCCATTTTTAGTCCACAAAAATTTGAAATGAAGCTCCTTTTGTAGTTGGCGCGCCTTGTATAGCAGTTGGCGTCTATGGGTGGTCAAGTTTTCATTGATGTAAATTGTATCGGCGGTCGTGAACCCGATATCAGTTGTCGATAGATTACGCATTACCTTGCGTTTACCAAGAATGTCTTCTTTCAGATAGCGATTAACGAATTTACAGATAATGGCTGGCGGTTTTTGAGTAGCTTCTGATGAGCGCAGTGGTAACCTGTGGCAGATGTCTATGGAATTTTTTGATATTTCTATGGACAGAGCGGACGCAACTTTTTGTATTAAGAGATAAGGGTCTTCTCCCTTGATGAAGGGTATACCGTGTATTTCCAATGAGTTTCTTCTTGTATATTGCTCCAGTTTGTCCATCTCATTTGTACAAGACGTTAAACGTTGTCGTAAATCGTTGGATTCATTTTTCAGTGTTACCAACGACTCTGCATAGGAATCTAATCGATTATTAATCTTGTTTAGCTCCTCGATGTTTGCATCCAATTTTTCGTGGCATGAGTTTATTGATTGATTAAGATTTTCTTCCCTTGCTTTTTGCGTTTGCATGAAGTCTCTCAGTAAGTTCATAATATCCTTATTTGACGGCTCACTTGTTTGTTTATCGGCCATTGTTGACTTTTCACCTTGAGAACGCAGCGCGTATGACATAAATGCGACAGAATGTGTATCCGTTTTCGAAATTTAATAACGACTGGACCTTCCGTTGATAGTTTGGCACTTTGATATTAATTCACCTGATTAGGCACCATGCACTTTATATTTATATATTCGTTTATATTGATCCAATTACAAAAGTATTACGGAGCACACTTTCCCGACATCTACTCTCGCGCCATGTTGTATGTTCAAGTGCGTCCCAATGTCCGCGGCCTAAAGTCTGCGATCTATTCCCTTTGCGGTCTAATGTCGGCGTTTTAATGTCTGCGTCCTAAAGTCTTGCGGCCCATTGCCAAAGTACCGTATTTTTATAAATTAAAAAAAGATATTTATAGTGTCCGTATGGACAGGTAAATTTGAGAAATGAATTATCGTAAGGTGCGTATTCACTTGCAACAAAATGACCCAAACAAACCAAACGCGCCGCGCGCGCTGTAACAAATTTGTCGTCAGTACGTTGACACAAACAGAATAGAATGCGCCAAACATTTTCCAATTTTGATGGGAACGCAGAAAATACCGCAAACTCTACAAAGAGCACAAATTTCCTCCGCAAAATGTTTGTCGGAATCTATTTAGCGCGCGCGGCGCATTTGATTCGTTCGGGGCATTTTGTTGCAGGTGAATACGCACCTTTAGATCCGAAAAACGATGAAAAAAATTGCATTTTTTTAAAAAAGGCTTCCCACCACTCCCCTCCTTCTACGATTTTTGGGCGACCAGGTCATTTTGCATTGCAATAGTCTTAGGAACGATAAAAAATAGGTTTTACATTTTAGCAACAAAGTTCACACGATAATCTATTCTAGAAGCCTTTTGCCAGTCCATTCTACTATACCTGGATAATTTATTACAAACATGGGTATTTCAATTATTATTATTTAATAAAAAGTAAAAATTTTTGCCACACATTTCTTATATATTAGATATAACTTAAATAAAAAACAACATTTGATACACATAACTACAATCGTAAACAATGCTATCGATAGCTTTTTTCATCCGGAGGAAAGGCAACATAGTATGATTGAAGATTACTTTGGTAGGATGGTATTCGGCCCATTGTTGAATAAGCAGATCGAACATTTGGTTGCATTGACATGTTGAATTTATGTGGCAGTGTAGATGCATAGCCCTGTTGGAATGTGGGGGAGATTGTATACATCGGTGGGCCGCCCTTCACGCTACATGCGCAGCTACTTCCCTGGCCAGTATGGGTAGGCGCTATCATGGGGCCACCATTGGGTAAAATGCCCACAACTGGACTATTTGTTGTGCGCAAGCGTATCATGCATATAACAATTATTAATATCGCAATAAATGCTACAACACCACCTACAATTCCAATAATCAAGGTGTCATCATTCCCTGAAGAGGAGCTGCTGTTTGAAGTTTTTGGAAATACTTTAGGTGCTATTTTGTCCGTGGAAGCTATTGACCATATTATTTCCGGTTCTGTCGTCTTTGACATCAAGCGAGTAGTTTTTGAATTTGGTTGCACTGTAGGTTGAGCTATGATTTGCTTTCGTGGGTCACATGTTAAATCTTCATCACCGGTTTCCACAAGCAATTTCCCTCTCAGATGATAAGGATCGAAACATTGAATGTCACCCATATGGGTTGGTAACCAGCGCCTTAACGCTCTCGCATTACAATCACACACAATTGGATTTGTTTCAAGTCCAAAAATTTTTAAGTCCCCGCGTCTATCATCCAAGGCAACTAGCATTTGTGGACTAATAGTTGTTAATTTGCTTCCCGTTACATCTAAGATGATTCGTGAAGATCGAGGTACTGGGAAGAACAGCGCTGGCGGTAACGTCGTAATGGAGGTGTTTTGTATACCAATGGCAACGTGGCCGCCTTTAACACCTGAAAGTGTTCCCGACAAAATATTTTGCAATCGAAATCCTCTCAATCCCAGTACCCGTAAACGTGAATGAAGGATTGGTTGTAATTGATCGCTTCCTATGGTCGTGTCCTTTATTTCTATATTCAAATTCTCTAGCGACGGTAAATTCTGTAACAGTCCGTGAACATCTAGGTATCCTAAGACGGGAAAATTGTATAAATTGAGTTCGGCTAAGTTTGGAACAGACTTAAACGCTTTCTTTTCCAAGCTGTGACACTCTGCCATATCATGTAAGTTTAATCTTCGTAGTGAAGATAAACCGTTAAAATCATCTAGCGCTATTGTTGTGAGAAGATTTCCAGATAAATCTAGGGACTGCAAATTTTTCAGTACTGCCCAAATTTTTGAGAAATTTGTGCTCAAATTGGTTAATCTATTGTAAGAGATATCCAAAGTTTCTAATAAAGTTATTCGTTCAAAGTCTTTATCTGATATTTCACTAATGTTGTTATAAGATAAATTCAAATGATGTAAAAAGGGAGTCTCCATTTGAATTATCTTCGATATACTTGTTCCTGCTAAGTTTAAGTCTCGAACTGTCTTTGGCTCTCCAAGTACGTTGTTTACTGCGTCTTCTGATAGAGGAGTAAATGATAAATCGATTTTTTTAATGTTGACCATGATGCTGTTGTCTGGCGGAATATCCTTAATTTTATTATGAGATAAATCAACAGAAGAGATGAAGAAGTACTGTCGTTCTAAAGCCTGCCAAGGTGCAGTTTCGAACAAATTCTTTGCTAAATTAATGTTTTCCAGTACTTGCAACTTTGCCCTTTCGAAAATTGTTTCTGGTAAGTCTCTTAATAGATTTCCTTCTAAATTTAGATAACTAACACGAATTAATCCCTCAAAGGTTTGCTCGCTGAGCCTTTCGAGTTTGTTATTGCTGATGTCTATCATTTGAAGTTGTGTAGAGTTATGAAAAGCCATTTCGCTAATAGAATCTATTTGATTTTCAGCCATTAGCAAAGTATGTAGCCTTGGAAGCCTAGCGAAGTCCAATTCCTCAATCGTTTTCAACTCATTTGAGGAAAGATCAACATATTCCAGAAACTGTAGTGTTGTAATTAATTCGGCAGGAAAGAAATTAATTTTATTATACTGCGCATGTAGTTCTCTTAGGCGTGGATGTATTCTGAACGACGATGGAAATAAGTAGCTTAATTGATTGTATGATATGTCCAAAGTTTCTAAACTTGTTCCTGTATTGAAAAACTCCCCTTTAAATGAGTTCAGTTGGTTTCCTTTTAATGATAATGTTTGAAGATTCATTACATTAACAAAGGCGCCGTGTTTGATGCTATTGATATTGTTGTTGGATAAATCTATTTTGGTAAGATTTTGTAAGTTGTAAAACACATCTTCGTGAATTTCCGAGATTTCGTTATCGTTTAAGTAGACCTGTTGTAGGCGAATTGATTTGCGAAGTAGATGGGCCGTTATATCTTTTAATCCTGTGTGACTCAAATCAACTATTTCTAATTCGGTAAGTTTGTGGAAGAGATCGTTAGGAATGTTTACAAAGTGGCCACTTCTGCTTATATTTAGTAATCTTAAATTTGTTAATAGACTAAATGATGATTTTGGTAAATCAGAGAATTGGTTGTCGCTGATATCTAACACTTCCAGCTCGTACAGCATCAAAGGAGAGCCAGATATGCTACTAATTTTGTTTTGGGACAGGTGCAATTGTTTGAGACTGTTTTCTACGCCAACAAAAGCATCTGAATTTAATGTCGTTAGCAGATTGCGAGTTAAATCCAGGTATTGCAACTGTTGGAAATATTGAAATGTGGCGGCTGGAAGTTCACGTACTACATTTTTAGCAATAACCAATCTTGTAACTTGATCAGCAATCGACTTGAATATATCTGCTGATAATGCCGCAACTCGATTGTAATCTAATTCCCAATTAGTTAGACGCGGCAGCCGTCCTACAGCCGATGCTGGTATTAGAAGGATATTATTGTCTTTCAACCGAAGCGTTTCTAAGTTATCCAAACCCTCAAAAGCATCATCTTCAATCTACAAAAATAGCTTCAAGGAACGGAATATTTCAAAATAACTTACAGTTCTTAAAGAATTGACGCTAATATCTAGAGTTCGTAACTGCTTCAATCCTAGGAACGTTCCGGGAACGATATTCGCAACGTTATTTCGGCTTACGTCCAAGACATACAGATGCACCAAAGAACTGAACATATTATTGTCCAAATTCTACAAATATGTTCTGTAATAATTATCCTGTGATGCTTCATTACGTACTTGTATTAAATTTGATGATAAATTTAAATGTTTCAATCTATTAAATACTTTCATCGCTGCTTCTGGAAATTCTGTAATGAGGTTCTCGGACAAATCCAATTGCTCCAAGTTGTAAGCTCCTTGGAAAACATCACTATTAAACTTTGATAGTCTGTTATGTGTAAGTTTCAAAGTTCTCAGGTGTTCCAAGTTTTCCAGTGATTCGCCCTCTATGCTTGATATTAAATTGTAACTCAAATCTATCCGTTCAAGTGATTTTAAGTTATGGAAATTTCTTCTTTTCAAAACTCCTAAAACAGACATTTATTACAGTTTGCACCTCTCAAAAAAGTATTGATGATTCAAATACTTACCAATTCGGTTCCCCCTAAGTTCCAACACTTTTAGAGCTGTGGGCCCATTTAATGATGTCACAGGGATTGAAGTGAAACGGTTGTGATTCAGGTAAAGTTCCTGTAATTATAGTAGAATTGGTAAATTATATGAATTTTAGCAGTAGGTAACTTTGCATAATAAATTTATGAAAGTGTTACTTATTCACCTTTAGATTTTCACACCCTTCAAATATCCCTTCTTCAATAGCTTTTATGCTGTTACTACTAAGATCAAGTATTTGAAGGTATTTCAAGCTGTGGAACTCGCTGCTTGAAAATATAGGATTTAATGTGTCTCCCAATAAATTATCGGCTAATCGTAATTCTACGAGAGAATTTTGCAATCCCTGAAGTAGTCGTTCTGTCAGTCTTCTTAGAGAATTTCCAGAAAAATCCACTTTCCTGAGAGGAAGTCCTAATGTGTTAAAAATCTAAAAAAAGAAAACGAGTATTTTTTGGTTTAAATTATAGTAATGACTGTACCTGAATAGGTAACGACTGATAACCAGCCCACCTTTGACTGTAAGCAACCACTGGTGCGCCATATGGAATAGGAGGAAAATCGGGGAATACAATTTTATCACAGTTCACGCTAACAGCAGGATCCCCATCTAAAGCAGCTTCAATTGGTCCAAGAGAACACTTACACGGAAGTCTTAGCTCTCTTGATAATTCAAAACATGGCACAAATTTTTCTGCAGAAGTTACCCACCAAATCTCCATTAAAAGTGTAATTTGCACCCAGGTTCGCATCTGGAAACAAAAGAATAATCAGGAAACAATTTAAAGAACGCACTTTTAAGAAAATTAGAATGACTTTGCTCCTTGTTGAGTGAGCAATCCTAAATGCTTAATGGTTAGATAGTGTCAGGCAGTTTGTAATAGTGGCCTAAGTACCTACACTCAACGCGTATACAAGATCGTTAGTGCAACATGTAATCCAAGGGCCTCGATGTAAAACAATTATTGTAGCCTCTCCTCACTAGAGACTGATATTAAATGTTTGTTTTAAACAAAATATATAATTTGGTATTTGGTATCATAAATAAAATTAATACTATAATACCAGTTTCTAGTAAAATTGTTAGATACCTACGTATTGGATCAGAGTTGAAAAATCCGATACGACTGATAAATACCGAACGATCCTCGACATCTTCACGCCCACATAATTGTTACAACACATCTTAAGGGGGTGATTCTGTCCCACCAGATCAGCATAGCTTGTAAAACCAATTACAAGTTTATAAATAAAAGAAACCCTTTTTTTGTAAAAGAAACCTTTTTTTGGTATGAGTACCTAGTTTTTGAAAGGCTGTAACTTTTTGGCCCGACCTTTCTTATATTAAGAACAAATGTGCACTAATTTTCAAAGCGATCGGTGGTACAAAGGGCCCGAATTTGAGCGCTAGGTACGCGTGGACCGTGTCTACCGTCCTATCGTAATCCAGAATCCATGAATTGTCGTGAAATGTTTCAGTGTTTGTTGCCTATTTTTGTGCCGAGCAAGCCAATGCAGTTCCCCTTCACCCGTTGGATAAGATGTAAATTTATACAGTTATAGGCTAGTACATACCACATCACTTCTATATCATATTTCAGCGAGTGGCGGCGGGGTTGTGAATTTCAGTCAGTTGTGCGACCGGTCGTTTGAGCCTATGTGTAAAGGAGATAGTAGGGGAGCTAGCACGAAATACACTGAACGAGAATGATCAAAATTTTAACCGATGGAGTTCCATTTTGCCCTATCAGAGTATGCTAAAATCGATCGTCTGCCGCCTCAGGTCATAATACTTAAGGCCCTGCGGGTACTTCTTGCGGTACCAATTCTAAAAGGTTGTTTTTCGAGAAAATAAGTTATACACCAAATGAAAACGTTGATAATAGCTCTTAAAAAAATATTGAAAAAAATCACGCGCATTTGATAACTCCGTAAAAAAACAATTCTTAGTCGGTTTTTCACGAACTTTCTATGGATATAACTAGGTTACGGTTAGACGAATGAAGCTGATTTTTTCTACAGACTGATGATAGGTACTACTAATGACTTAACGGTGTTTCGTTTTTAAATTTTTTCTTTAATTATAAGATTATCTTATTATCTTAACATTATAAGATATCTTATAATTAGAGGAAAAATTTAAAAAAGAAACACTCTCATAGTCATTGGCTGTGCCTATCATTAGTCTGTAAAAAAAATCAGCTTCATTCATCCCCACCCCCCACCCCCCCGCCCCCACGAATTATTTCCTGAGATGGGAAAGGTCTCATCGAAATTAATTGGTTTGTACAGACTATAACTTTCCCGTGCGACTCTTTTTCGAGATCAGTGAGCGACGGAGCCTGGGGGGGGGGGGGGGGGATTAAAAATTAATTTTATCTCTCATTGTATTCTAATTAAAGGTCTCAACAAAAGGAACCGTTTTCTACCAACTTACTGCCTTTCTTTCTGTCCTCTTATCAAAGTACGGGGTGGAGGTGAAACGTGGGTGGGGAGTGGAACTTATTTTATCCTTCATGGTACTCTAATGAAAGTTCTCAAAGAAACGAATTAATTTCTACCGACCACAGCCCTCCTCCTCGACCTCTTATCGTGATCGGGTGTATTCCCTTATACCTCAAGAACGGATTGTCGGAAGAGGGTACTCACAAAGGGCGATTGAGACGTCTGCAAGAAATATATCCATTGGTGATGTCAAAACCAGGGTTAAAACAAAAGCTATTTCGGTAAAAAAAAAATGCGCTTTATCTGTACAAGAGTTGTACACAATTTATACTTGTTTATGACTTATTCATGGGAAGTAAAAAGGTTTGTTTCAAAAGCACGCTGTCGCCCAATAAACTTGAGTACATATTCAAATTTATGAATATTTTGCTAATAAAATGGGAATAATTTTAATTTTTTCCAAATTATTGCTTACTGTTTGTTTAATTATTAATGAAACTTTAATGAAAGAAAAATTAATGGAATTTTTTCCTATTTTTAACCCCTTTATATCTGAGCTAGCGAAGTAAGTACGAAAGGTGTTCCAAACGAAGAAGTTCACAAGAAGAACTTAATACCCAAACCCGAAATTCTTTTCAGCAATTGTAACTTCCGTTAGACTGTGTTTTAATGTGCAAAATATTTTTCTTTGTACGTTTTTTGTTTGTAAAAAACAAAATTGTAAGTATCGATGACAGCACTCCCTAAAGCTTCAGAAAATTGAACTCGTGTTCCGCATTTGTTCAGTTCATAAAAGGTTTATGGTTTTATAGGTAAGTCGTAACGACAATAATTGTAATACCTACTACCTACTAATATTACACAAATATAATTTATATTCATTTAATTTTGTCGCACATGGTTCAGAACAAATTTGAGTTGATATACAGAGTGAGCAACAAAGATTGAAGCGTGCCGCTTCAGCTAAATTGGCAATGTGCCGCTCATAGCATATGCTGATTTGATACAAAATACGAATAGACGCACGGTGACAGCGCAGAACGTCATTTTCGTATACAACTCCATACAAAGAAGGTAGTTTTGATATTAATAGGAACAAGCGGTGATGACGCACGCTTCAATCATTGTTGCTCACACTGTACATTTAAGCATTGTTATAAATACCTACCATGATAATTATGATGATGTAGGTTACGTATGGATGCCACGAATGTACAATTGTACACTTCATTGGACAGGTGGATTCGCACTATCAAGTAGGCATACAAAATACAATAAACTAATAGCTCCCAAAATATATTAATAGGTACCTATGCTAAGCAGACAAAGCTCTCATTTATGCCTAATATTATGACTTATGATGATTTAAGCTACGGTAGGTATAGAATTTAGTGTATAATTGAACTCGCAATTAATATATATCCATTTGGTATCTAAAAGTAGTTGCCGCGCCTGTCAAGGGTATAAATTCCACTGCCTAGATTAGCTCTTCCTTAATATGTTATAATCAAATACTGTTAATTCTGAAAAAGTGGTCGCATTGCTGTAAGCGTTTGTTTGACCGCTATCCGGACATGGATAGAATCATTTAAAATGGTAGCCAATACCTACAGCACGAAAATGTAGAACCGACATGTTCTTTATAATTTTAATTTCCAGTTACAATTCTTATAAACTGCAGAAAATCATAGTCAATTTTGTGTTACAAACATGTAACAATGTTTGATGGTAGTTTCAGGCCAAATTTGCAAGGAATACATAGACAAATCTTTTGTTAATTATAGCCATTATTGATCTATATAAAATGGAAAGATGGAAGATTTTGATTACTTTGAGCAAAATAGAAAATCTAAAATTATTATTAATTACGTTGATTTCAACTTTGTCGATGTCGCCAATTTTATTGAAAAACTGGCTAAATTAATACCTAAAATAATGTACGTAGTACACGTACTTCCGAGTGTTTATGTATTCATAACAAATTGATATGTAAACTTTACAATCGCCCTATTGTCCAATTTTCTATGCCTCACCTGTACCCATAGTTACGACAGTACCATAATAATCATTAATCTTGTGCCTAGTTAAGATTTATAACTTTCTCAAATTATTAATTTAACAATACTTTACACAGGTACAGCAAGGACTGAGTAATAAAAGCATTGTTTTGGTTTTATAATAATCATTGCTGTGAGAGGATTACAAGGTCAGACAGGCGACTAAAATATTACAATCTCGCGACCCACCCACAAAGTAGGTAGCAATTCTGGGGAGCGCAATATTATGATTCGTATTGCAAATAAGTACGGAGGTTAAATCGTTGAACAGTATCCGTGTACCTAAATTGAATAAATTCCTACGTTATCTAATATACATATGTACAGTTTCGTAGCATAGGTATAATTTTAATAGTTGAAAAAATAGTTATTTTTAGGTACCCACAGAATAAACAATAGCTACTGTTGAGAGATAGGTAAATGTCAAGGTTTTAGAATTCGATGGAGACAGGTACATACATATGTATATCTAAACTTGAACCAAAATGAAAATACATTTTTTTAAATTTTCTCTAAAAGGACAAAAATTAGATCATAAAGAGAGGACTAAACACCCCCAAGACAACACACATATTGTGGCCAAAATTTTAGAAACGCTACCTAATGAGACTAAGTCCAGAGGCGTCTTTAACCAATTGGGGGTCCTGGCCACAAAAATGCATGGGGCCCCTTTGTTTGGAAGATATGGAATTCAGAAAAAACGATCTCATTAAAATCAATAAATATGTAACTATATCGACAAAAAACGTATACCGGGTGGTGACTTGCGTAACGCATCATAGGGATTTCAATGTAAAATTCGTAACATGCGATTATTGGCTCCCCAAATTATTTTAGAGCAAAAATGTATTAAAGTTTTTTGTAGAAAAATTTTTTTTACGCCATTCAACTGTATTAGTTTTCAATTTAATCATAATAAAGAAGGAAAATTGGAAAAATAAAATCCTCATCTTTTTCAATAATCTGCCATGCCATGGAATTTTCTAAAACAAAAAGATATCCAGTTATCAATTAGCAGCAGTTCGAAATGGATGTTTTATGATCGACTTGGTTACTGTCTTGCAGTTAATGGTGACTTATTCAAACATTTATTGTAAATTGTTTTTAGTAATTTGGTCTTTCTTTATGTTGAATTCGCTGTCAGGGCCGTAGTCAGGGGCTCCGAGTGAGGGGGGTGTATGCAATAAAAAATGCCCACTTCAATAAAAATTCAAAATAATACACCGTACAACATTAAACGACGGCATTTTAACGCTGCCCATTGTGACCCTAATTTTTCCAAATTCCAATTATCCGCCATAGAGGAACGCAAATGATTTTTAATTAAACTATATAATAAATACCAAAGTAATAATAATAATTATTATTTTATTATTTGTGATTATACAGAGTGCTCTTTTTTCGCGGCTGTCATGGATATGGATTCTATTTTATTTCTATTTGCACGAAAACCGAGTCGAAGTGGGACGTTTAGAAGACCTTTACAGAGGAATTTGATAAATATGGCCAGAATGGCATAGAACTTTTTTTTTGCGTTAGAGTCGCTAAATTTCATCTTATGAACTTTCATCAGAGTTATTTTTCTCTGACGTACCATAGCTTTTAATTTACTACTTTGATTTTACCAAAATACCTTATTATTCAATTTTCACGACAGTGCTTTAGAAATTGCAGCCAAACTCATTTGCGGATTTGCTTTGGTAGTTTACATTTATAATCAAGATAATTAATAAAAATGTCGCTTGCTTTATATGTAGTAAAGCGTTCTTTTGGCAAGATTTTATTATATATTATTATTAAGTTTAAAGTAGTAATCTATCCAAAACCGATTTTTGTCTAAAAGACACTCTCTTGACAATTGAATAATTAAGTGTTATATTTAAAATGTAATATAGAAATCCATAGTAAATTCTTTATTAAAAAAATCTAAAAATTCAATGTGACCCCTACGTTCAAAACAAATTCAAAAAATAATGTCATAGTCTAAACCACCCATTTCTGAAGTATAATAAATAAATAAATAAATAGGTATACTCGTTTTTTTTAAATACAGAATTAGTAAAACGCAGAATTCAGTTCTTTTTAATTATTGAAACTAAAAGAGATATCCCACAAGTGGTTTCAATGATTGATTCGCATTTTAAATTTAACTTTACCCCAATTTGACCATTAGTTTTCAACATAAGAGCATAAGAACATCGTCAGGCGCTAAAAATGACCACCCTGTATACTTATCTACCATCTATCCCTATCGCAACTTTTAGACCCATGCAAACATAACGGCTAGAAAAATTTGCGGAACATTTTTAAGCGACCTTTAACCATGAAAGGTAATGGATCCACATCCTCGTAATATCAATGAGAGTAACAACCAATATTTCTTCATTTTGCGTGGAAGGGGCGGCTACAAAACGGTTTTCCGGCTTACCGGCGTATTTTACGCAATTTTTTCCAATATTAATTTAATTAATTTCATTTGAATAGCGATTTGCCGAGTGCCGACTAACTGAAGTTTTGCCGACTATGGTCACGCGTTAGGGGGGGTGTGACACCCCCCCCCCCCCCGTCAATCCGGCCCTGTTCGCTGTTCTAAATATAATACTTTTTGATAGAATTTGATTTGTTTTATAGCAGACATTCCATGGCATGACGGATATTGGCGTAGTTTTTGTATTATAAAATTCCATGGCATCACCGATTATTGAAAAAGATGCGGGTTTTATTTTTCCAATTTTCCGTCTTTATATGAAAAAAATTGAAATTGAATACGGTTGATTGGCGTAAAAAATTTTTTTCTACAAAAAACCTTAATACATTTTTGCTCTAAAATAATTTGGGGAGCCAATAATCGCATTGTTATGAATTTTACATTGAAATCCCTATGATGCGTTACGCAAGTCACCACCCTGTATATAACATTCTTGTCACTTTTCTATATTCCTCTTATATTTTTATATTAATGAGCAGTAACCTAGCGACATTTGCGGCCGGTCTGGGTCTATTAGACCAAGAGCTAGCGTATAAACGTACATCGTACATGTGTTGGGCGGTCAGCGTCAGTTATATTTTTAAGTAATTTTTCAAATTTTAACAAGACAACAAAAACAAGTATAAATTGTGCACAACTCTTGTGCAGATAAAGCGCATTTTTTTTAAACCGAAATAGCTTTTGTTTTGACATCACCAATGGATATATTTCTTGCAGACGTCTCAATAGCCCTTTGTGAGTACCCTCTTCCGACAATCCGTTCTTGAGGTATAAAGGAATATACCTGATCACAAACCAATTTATTTCGATGAGACCTTTCATTAGAATACCATGAAGGGTAGAACACGTGTTTACCCCCCTCCCATTTTCTAAATTTCAACTTAGCCCATCTAAAGGCATGCGTATGCAAAATCTGAGACCAATTGGTTGTCGTTTGTAAAAGCTATGCACGTTTTACTTTCAAAAACAGCATCTCAGGAAATAATGTTTTAGACAGCGAATTTGATGGCCGTCTGGCACACCTTCAAGGTATAGGCTACTTACTGCAAAAAATTCCAGGACTCTAGGTCCATTCCCCTAGAAGTAGTTGTCATATTAATTATTAATTATTAAGGATCCTCAGATCATTTATAGTTTTGTATTGTCGTCCGTCAGTCCGTCCGTCCGTCCGTCCGTCCGTGTGCGCTCTAACTCTTTTTAAAAGTGGCCGATTGTGTTGAAATTTGGTGTACGAGTACTTTGGACATTAAGGACGGACGCTATTGATTTTCAGGAAGCTGGTTCAACAGGAACAAAAGTTATAGGACTTCGAGTGAATCGGGAACAGGAAAAACAACGAAATATCGAAGGATCCTCAGTATTACAATCACTTTTAATGATAATTTATCTTAATCTTACAGAATACACAAAATTCATGTCTTGGACATTGAGATAATGCTCTTAATCTTGTTCCCAATGATCTAGGTACATAAATAACGTTTTGACATGTTTTGATCAAAATTGTCGTTTGTAAAAGCTATGCACGTTTTACTTTCAAAAACAGCATCTCAGGAAATAATTCGTGGGGGGGGGGGGTGTTTTAGACAGCGAATTTGATGGCCGTCTGGCACACCTTCAAGGTATAGGCTACTTACTGCAAAAAATTCCAGGACTCTAGGTCCATTCCCCTAGAAGTAGTTGTCATATTAATTATTAATTATTAAGGATCCTCAGATCATTTATAGTTTTGTATTGTCGTCCGTCAGTCCGTCCGTCCGTCCGTCCGTCCGTGTGCGCTCTAACTCTTTTTAAAAGTGGCCGATTGTGTTGAAATTTGGTGTACGAGTACTTTGGACATTAAGGACGGACGCTATTGATTTTCAGGAAGCTGGTTCAACAGGAACAAAAGTTATAGGACTTCGAGTGAATCGGGAACAGGAAAAACAACGAAATATCGAAGGATCCTCAGTATTACAATCACTTTTAATGATAATTTATCTTAATCTTACAGAATACACAAAATTCATGTCTTGGACATTGAGATAATGCTCTTAATCTTGTTCCCAATGATCTAGGTACATAAATAACGTTTTGACATGTTTTGATCAAAATCTATGTGGTCGCCAAAAATATATCAAATTCATGTTTTGGTCATTGAGATAATGCTCTTGGTCTTTTTCCAACGATCTTGGTGCATAAATAACGATTTTGACATGTTTTGATCAAAATCCATGTGGCTTCAGAAACATAATTTAACATCTTTGAATCACACACCTGCGATTATCAAATGTGCACGTGATGTACGCTTTCAGCATCAAGATAATGCGTTTGAAACTTTTTAAAACTCTAAATTCATGTATAAAGCTTTCGACCTATACCACAGAGAAGTTATATTGAATTGTTACACATCTAGAGTCATAGGGAATAATCTAGCGAAAGTGCAAACTCGATAAATGACCTAGGGAATGAAATATGTTGATTTCTATTATATTGAGCCCGCAGTTTTTCCTGTTCCCCATTCACTCGAAGTCCTATAACTTTTGTTCCTGTTGAACCAGCTTCTTGAAAATCAATAGCGCCCGTCCTTAATGTCCAAAGTACCCGTACACCAAATTTCAACACAATCGGCCACTTTTAAAAAGAGTTAGAGCGCACACAGACGGACGGACGGACGACAATACAAAACTATAAAGAACCTGAGGATCCTTAATAATTCAATATAACTCTTCTCTGTGGTATAGGTCAAAAGTTTTAGAGCAAAATGTACCCAAAATTATTCTTTACACATAACTTTGGAGTCGTAAAAGCTTTCAAATGCATTATTTTGATGCTGAAAGAGTACATCATGTGCACATTTGATAACCGCATGTGTGTGATCCAAAGACGTTATTATTTTTCTGAGGCCACATCGATTTTCATGAAAATACGGCAAAATCGTTATTTATGCACCAAGATCGTTGGGAAAAAGACCAAGAGCATTATCTCAATGACCAAAACATGAATTTGATCTATTTTTGGCAACCACATGGATTTTGATCAATACATATCAACATCGTTATTCTTGTACTGATCTCGTTGGGACAATATTAAGAGCATTAATATTCTAGTTATTAATGATGCAAGTCCGTTCATGAACGTCATCAAGCATCAGTGAAGAAGAGTACCTACGCGAGACGTTGTTATAATGTAGCAGTAGTGCAATATTCGCTCCCTACAAAGTCAAGAAAGAGGTACGAAAAGGCGTACAAACCTTTTAATGACTGGCGCAAAACTAAAGGAATAATTACTTCCACATATTAGCCATTAATTGTTAGTAATTAAAAAACCATTATCTTTTGTGTAGGTATAATATTTAAAAATATCCACATAGTCTGCATTATAATTATCCAATCGTTGATTGAATAACTTTTTCAATGAACGATCTAATTGTTATTTTGCATGTACTAGGACTGTAATGGGAGTCAGGCAAAAATATTACAGTACTAGTCAGGTAAAGATCAACTTTCTAATGTCAAAATAGCCCTGAAATTTAGATTTTCTTGACGATTTCAGGTAAAATTTATTATATAAGAGGCAGATCCTCATTTGTTGTAGGTAATTACTTTGGTTGCATAAAATTAGGCGTCTTTCAAGAGACTTCCTTAATCATGTAAAAGTGGACACAGGAAATTCCTATTGGAAATCCCTATGTCTACTTCTACATGAATATCACTGTAGATACACATTCTAGTATATTCTGTAACAAGGTTGGAATGGAGAAAGTCAACGCAAGTGGGGGTTCCGAGCGCGAGCCGAAGGCGAGCGCGAGGATACACGAGCATTGAATGTCCATTCCAACCACGGTCCGTATACTATATACCAAAAATGAAAAATTACCTGTTTTTGGTATTAGAATTATGCATTTTTCCGTTAAACACAAAATATTCCACAAATCCAAGATGGTCAAACACTGACATGAGGACACTCAACAGTTTCCTCTTGGTGCGGGCATTCGTTTCCCCTACGCTACATCCTCGGTAGCTTCATGAACTTCAGTGAGATGTGAATACATTTTCCCAGTGGCGGTTTGTGAGTTCTAAAAGAGGGTGGGCACAAGTAAAAGCATGTTGTACATAAAATCAATTCTTTTATTTTTCTAGTCGGAAAAGACGTTAAAATTCAGAACAGACTGAACGAACTTCCTCGCTATCGATAGGACTGCCAATCACAAGAAATAAACACACCGTTCCACCTGCAGTATTTATATTGTTGTGTAAACCACATCATTTAATCACATCATTTACACGTTATTTCGGGCCAAACACCAAAAATAATGTCGTGACATCCTGTATATGTGGTATAATTTCAATTTTGAAGTGCAAATCGGCTGAAGTTTTTTATGAATAAACACAAAGTTGGTTTATCTTAATTGAGTTTGTGTTTCTGTATTTATTGTTTCTTTTAGAAATTTGGTTAGATGCGTAATTTTTGTAATTTATTACTGTTGTGATTTATTCAATGTAGACAAGGTGCTAGAAGTAGACACATCCAATCAGATTTGCGTTTTTTTTTAAAAAAAGGTTGTCTGGTTGTCGCGAAAAGAAGTTTTCTTATCAGGCAAACCTTAATTAATTTCAAGGAAATGCACATCTGGTGCTGATAACGAGGATGCAGGTCTTTCGAGGAATTGCACGTTCCTCGTTAGAAGTGGGGACGTTTGGCGCGTTCCGTCGTGGCTGGCGTTTATCTAATCTGAACGTGATTGGCGATTTATTTGAAAATTCATAAAGGAGTATATTTTATGGTGGGAGTGGTGTTTCATGAAGTACAACGAGAAAACGAGGCTACTGGCTTCGCGACGGTTGAGGAACGGGTACATTTGTTTACGCGAACTTTTTCACGAGCAGTCAGCCTGTTTATGTGAAAACGTAATTCGTCGGTATCAAAATAAAGTGTCAGAAGCAAGTTAAACCAAATTAAAAAGTCATTATGCAAACATAAATGACGAGAGCGTCTTTTCCTCCTAATAATATTAATACTGGGACCGGAGAAAATACCGGTGGGCACGAGATCCTTACTCCACTCTCTTTCAAATGAACTGCCTATCGCCGAAGTCTATAGTCACATGTACTCCTTCTACACCACTGAAACGATTTGGGCTATATAGGGCTCATTTGAAAGGGATTGGTCCAAGGATTCCGTGTATATCCATATTTTTAGTTTTGCGCATGCGCAGTGTCAAATTTTTGATTTAATGCATGTGAACTGTGTAACTTTTCTATTTATGAAGATATTTAAATGAAACTTTGTATGTGAACCCTACGAATATAAGTAAAATTAACGACGTTTTCAAAGTGTTGTTTTGCGCATGCGCAATGCCAACTTTTTTATTTACTGGCCATTTTTCCCCCGAATTTCTAACAGGTATCTGCAAAAAATTTTAGAGATCCCAATGTGATGGATATGATCCGGTGCACAGCTTATACCACGGTGTAAAATAGAAGGGCGATTTTGATGTAGATTCAGTCACACTTCTGGTTACTCTTTGGTAGAATCTTATACATTTTTTGTAGGAAAGTCACGATCGCGGACATTTATTTTAAAACGCGGAGCAAACTGAAAATAGATACAAACAAGTAAAAAGGTTTTCACCCTAAGGCGAGTAACTTCAGCGCATTTTCCATAAATTGATCAATACTTCCCCAAAGGGTATACCTATGTGCGCGATGTTTTTCATTAAAAAATTAAAATTTTAAAGAAATACCTTCATAAATAAGGAAGTTGAGACTTACTGCGCAGTTGATATTGAGCGTTCTGCGCATGTGCTTATTAATCTGATATTTACAATATGCAATACATTTGCATGCACATGCGCACATCTGATTTTTGTTATATGCGATATATTTGCCTTTACTACAAGTAGCTGTGATGAAAGTTCAACAAAATCTCTATACAGGGTGATTCCTATAGTACCTGCCACCGTTTGGGAGCGTATAGGGGGTGCCTAGGGGAGTATTTTGATATAGGACACTTGGGGTCGGAAATCTAAAATAAGGGCGCCAGAACCAAATTTATCTTCTGGAATTTCACGCCTGTATGTAGGCAACCCAACCGACCGACGTTTCGCGCGGAGCGATGCAGAGCGAGTTAGCGCGAGGAAGCGACATGGGAGGGAAGGAGGGAAAACGACAGTCAAAAGCAATAACGTTTACAAGTGTTCAACGTGGCCACCGTTGTTCTCAATGCACTTCCTACATCTAGCCAACTATTATTATACTATTGCCATAGTGTTTATTCACTTGATACGCGTCGTTGCAGACGGGATTTCGTGGGTTTAAACAAAATTCTGATCAAGTGTCAGCCACACATCGCCGCCTGAGATCGCTCCGTGTGCACCGCCGGCCGGTTGGGTTGCCTACCTACAGGCGCGAAATTCCAGAAGGTAAATTTGGCTCTGGCACCCTTATTTTAGATTTCCGACCCCAAGTGTCCTATATCAAAATACTCCCCTACGCACCACCTACACGCTCCCAAACGGTGGCAGGTACTATAGGAATCACCCTGTATATAAAAATGAACCCCTGTTTCTTCTGGTCACGCAATAACTTTAGAACGACTTTACCGATTTCATTCATCTTTTTTTTTAATACTGTGTAGAAGGTTCTTACGGCAAGAAAAACTAAGAAAATCGCGCAGAAAATTGAAAAATTGGAGAAAACTTAACGACTATTTAAACATCGCGCGTTTGACGGTGCGGCAGCAATTGTTTTAACAGCTCCATCGATCGGCATATATCCGTCAAAAAATTAATTTGTGTGCTGTCAATTCGATCGGGAAGTTTATCCAGATTTCAGAGAGTTTTTTGAGAAATGTCGATGTTATTTCACCGCAATCACGCCTTTTATATTAAAAGTTTGATATACCCAATATTCATTTTTGGTAAGTGTTGATAGACTAAACACGTGGTACGTATACATAGTTATACAGAAACACTAGGGAGTTAATTTCTATTTTCAGTTGAATTTAAGTTTTTTGTAGATGCTACTAATTAGACGTACCAACATGGTACCATAATCCTACAAGTCAAACATACCGGATGGTGCACGGTAAGTAGGATCATAGGGATTGAACATGGGAAATTAGTTTTACCTATGCAATATCCTGCCCTCCTGTACATTTTACAGAAAAAACTGTAGAGTTTAAAGTTGTTCAGAATTAAAAGATGCATACAAAACTGTTTTTACATGTTTTATTAAGCTTTTGGTATACCCGCAAATTTAAAAATAAATTTCAACATTTCTGTTATTAGTATTTTCATAAAAAAATTATCAAAGTCCTCGTTTGAGATCGAAGGGACTTCAGCGCATTTTTGTGTGGCAGATCAGTATTCTATTAGCCACTTTCGATTCAACCGTCAATAACAGATCTTGTCGAAGGCTACTACATTCACTAACCGCTTCCCACTTTCCTCGTGCACCCGCAATTCGCTTTTAAAGATTTGACTCCACCATCAGGAAGATCGTGTCTGGGGCTACCACATTCCCTTTGACGGTACCCACTTCCGACGTTCGGTTCACCCGCAATTCGCGTTTGAAGATTTGACTCCACTATCAGGAAGATCGTGTCGGGGGCGACCACATTTCCCTTTGACGGTACCTCCTTCCGACGTCCCGTCCACCAGCAATTCGCGTTTGAAGATTTGACTCCACCATCANCCCAGATGTCGCCAACCCCACATCATGTAGCCATGTCCCTAAGGTTGACAAATTTCACGGCCCTGTAGATACACGTACACCCGTTGCCTTTCTACAAGAGTTCTTCTACGCGCCCACATTTGCTGCCAGCCAGCCAGCCAGCCAGCCAGCCAGCCAGCCAAAGTGAGATTAAAAGCTACTTTTTACAAAAAAAATTTTTTGCAAAAATGCGCTAAAAAATTTTTTGCAAAAATGCGCTAACAAAAAAAGTCATGGCTATTGCTACTAATAACAGAAATGTTGAAACTTATTTTTAAATTTGCGGGTATACCGTGCACCACCCGGTAAGTCAAACTGACGAGCAGAAATGTCCCCTTTAATCCCTATCGAGTTGCATTTAATTACAACGTAACAATCGATTACAGTTTACAGTAAATCGTTGCTATTAGCCCAAAGAACTTTGTGTGTCCACATTGCAAGGCTTTTAAGTTTAAAACTGAAGCCCCGGGATTATGTTGCGCCAGTGGCCAAGCGAAATTTACGCCATTGGTACCGCCACCAGAGCATTTCTTGGTTTCTGGAAATGGGTCAGATTCTATACATTTTTTTACTCATATCCAGAAATACAACAATTGCTTTCAAATTACGGCATTTGGCGCAAGCAACGTAGAAGTGAGTGCGTTTATTTTTTATTATTCTGGGGAGAGATGGGGACATTTTGGGGCAAGTGTGTCAATATCTAAACGGCTAAACGGTTGAACCGATTGAAACCAAATTTGGTACACATATTCTTAGCCATAAAAGGGCAGAATCGCGTATGCGCAGGTGGGGCGGGTGGTACCTGCGCTTGGCACAGCAAATTTCTTGAAATAATTTTTTCCAGTGCAAATTGATTAGGTATGCATAGCGAGGAAAGAGGACAACGTCCGTCGGGTCAGCTAGTATATTAATAAATAAAAAAGTTCACATAGCGCAGATTTTTCTTGACTCAGGTGCCAGAGCGATACGCTACCGAATGCAAAAAGAACGAACTAAATATCTTGAAAACTGAAGGAGTAGTTACGGCCTCGGACGGACGACGGACAGGGAAAGTGGCTGCAATAGCGCACCCGACTTCGTTGGAAAATGCCCTAGAAAGGGTTTAGAAGATAAATTTCCTACAAAAAAAGTTCCAGAGGGTACCTATATATCTAAGTCTATATGTCGCAGAGTTTTTTTGCACAAAATTCCCTCGTATTGCGCAAAAGGTTTTTGTATACCGTGTCATCTTTAGATCACGCATATGAATGCATTAAAATAACGTATTGATGCAGACCCACGCAAATCATACATTGCGTAAAAACATACACATATTTAAATTATTTTTTTTTCAAAAATGACTCGAGGACTTTTTTTTGGAAATTTAATCTTCTACTATACATATATACATTTTTGCGTATCTATTACGATTTGGCCCGCCTTTTGAAATAAATGCCCGCGATCCTGATTTTCCTAAGAAAACGCCATAAGACTGGGAAGTGTGATCAGATCAGGCCTATATAGTTTCCGTTTCTCTTACATTGCATGGCCCGCAAACTGAATTCACTTTGTGCTTATATCTACTAAAGATCATTGATTATTATTTTACATCGTGGCACATAAGGTACTTAGGTACCCTACCAAACCCTTGTTCTAGGAAATAGGTACAATCGCTTATAAAACACTATGTAACACTTAAGTAAAAATCTAGGAAAATTGGTATAAACCATGACATTTAAATTAGAATGGCCAAAAGAATGAGATTACGTTAGAAGAAGGTATGGGTAGGTACCTACATACCACCTAAGTGAAATATGTAGGTATCTTACAAACATTTAATTTAAAGACGTGCATCACGTTTCTTTAAATGTCAATTACTTTGTATTCCTTTGAAAAATTTAATAATGGTTTGCATTTTTAATGCTAAAAGGTTACCTACTTTACATTCTTCAATTCTAAAAGCAAGTGAGTGGTATTTTCGTTGTTAATAATAACATAGTGTAAGAATAGCTTACACTATGATAATAAATAATTAATTATTAAATTTTAATTATTAGCAATTCCTATAATATTATGTAGGTAACAATTTCAATATTGTCTCAATATATTTAAGGAATCTCCACTCAAACGAGAGGCTCATCAGAATTCCCCAAAATCAATCACTTTGACCAGACTGTGTTTTAACAATTATAATTAATCATCTTGCCGTATGGTAATACGCATTGTTTGCTTTATTTGTTGTAAGTATAACCTCGATTAATCTTGTTTGAATGGAACATGTGCCTATATTATTTATCTGCTCCACTTGAATTGTAATTATGATATTTAGATATAACCATTGATCGATTGATCTCTAAACATTCACCGGCAAAACATGTTCATGTTCACTGTTCGCTAAATATTAAACGAATAAATGCCTAATTTATACGAACAGGTAGGTATACCACACATCAGACTACCAGCTAGGTCACTTACGTTTTAACACTTGTAGGTATAGGTCAACAGGATCTTATGATGGTCCTTCAAAAACGGTATCTCGATATTCATTCCTTTCGCTTACCTTTACACGCCCAAATGAGCGCGCTAACCAGTTTTAAAGAACTTACATGTTACATCTAATTTTCGTTTTAAACATTAATTTAAGTGGCGTTTTACATGTCACGCATGTTTGGTGGACACCTTATTTGATTTCTAGTCCGCAAGGTGTGAATGCAAGAACGTTGGCATCATTTACACATATTTCTCTGATAAAATAAATCGAAATTCTTAGCAATCTGGTCGACAAATTAGTATTACTGATTTACATAATGAATACACCAACTATTAGTTTGAAAAGGGTGTAAAAATTAATCAAGTAGGTATGTCAACAAAATAGTAGGTATATTAATCAGTGTATAATGCTCGCCAGTAGAGAATGATAGAACACCTGATCCCTGTCTACAATCGTAGGTATGTTTTTCATATTAAACCATACGATTCTAGGCCGGCATCAAATGTTCTGTTACCGGCATTATCTCCTGGCGAGCCTAATATTTAGTTTATGACTCACGACAGTACCTACCTACTCATGATGAGTAGCGGCGGAGTCGTGCGCTTGCGTTTTTGTACAAATAATTCCCGCTCTTTGTTCCTGGTTACCTCAAGGTTAAGGTGGACGAATCATGTTCTGTACCGTCCAAACATAATGTATTGACTCGACGCATTGAATAACGAAATCAATAATTGTTCACTCAATCATCGGCGTTATATCGTTGAGTGAAAACAATGGTTAAATCGAACGACCGTTGCCCCACAATAAATTCTTTGAAAGTGCGCACTACACGTTCGGAAAATCTATTTGATCTTGGATAGTGCGGATTCACTTTAAAGTGGGTTACTCCATCTTCACAGCAGAAACGCTCGAATCTGTGGAACGGCCTTCCATTCTCAGTAACAAGAAACTTTGGAAAACACAATCATCCATATTTTTTCTTCAAAGAATTCCTAGTGAGACCAGGGTTCTGGAAAAGTTTTCCGAATGTATGTTCTTTGCAAACAAGACCTTTGCATCTTATGAAAGCTATGCTTTATTACGAATGAACGAACGAAGCCCTTTTTATCTGATTGGGGAAACTGTATATGTACCCGATGGCTATGGAAAATGCTGCGTCTTTCCTGTCCTTGGACTTCTTTTACTGATGAACAACTTTTAGAATCCGGCGTATGTGGACTGGTGTATCCATTTCACCTGGTGATGAAGTAACTTAGTTATGTTGAGGTGAGCTTGTATACTAATCCATTTTCATTTCCGGTACCTATGATCAGTTAATCACTAATGTCAAAATTATAACTATTGAAAGTTGCGCTCAACGTAGTAATCAATTACTTGCGACTTTTGATATTTGGTATTTTAGACTTTTAAAATCCCTAAAATGAGAGTTTATGCAATTTTTGAACAACTTATAGAAATGAAAACTAGTGAAACTATTGCTTTTTTTGTAGAAGATAGTAGTATACAGTGAAATTCATGTAGAAGTAGACATAGGGATTTCCTATAGGAATTTCTTATGTCTACTTTTACATGATAAAGTCTCCTGAAAGACGCCTAATTTTATGCAACCAAAATAACTTTTTGAAACAAAGATTTGGTTGTCATATTAATTAATTTGAATATTGTTGCTTTAGTTTCACAGAAAATAAATTTAACTGTTATCGCCCTATACCAATTAGAAATATCAACTTTTTCTTTAGTTGAATACATCGCGCACGAACCGAAAATAGAATAGGAAGTCTGTTACGACGACTAGGAGAGGGGTTGCAACTTCCACCCCACCATCCACTAGCGCCCTATTGGCCGCGTCGCCAGACGCCTCTACCGGAAATCGTTTATAAGCAGCGCACCGACGGGGGAACTTCACTTGTGCCTGGGCAAGCCTACCTTACCCTATACAAGCGACTGAGGCTGGTCGCTTGGGCTCAAGTACCGTCTCCGCACGCCATCACTTCCCGGCTTGACCGTAGTCAAGTCCGGCGCCATCCCACGTGCCAGAAGCGATCTTATATATGTACATATATTGATATATCCTCTGTATTATTTGTAAATATTGTGTAATATACGTTTTCAACCTCCGTTTGCCACTTACGTTACCCCGCCCGGTAACAATTGGCGCCCATACGTGTGAGTCAACCAGCAGCATCGCGCTCTGAGGATCTACGCCCACGCTCCCGCGACAGCCGACGCGCAACACCATGAATACGAGGAGCAGGAACACCCCGACGTCCAACTCCGGCGCCGACGAAGGTATCGACACTCAAACAACGGAGATGACCCCGGCAATCAACCCCGGTCTGGACCCGGCAACCCCGTCCAGTGGCGCCCAACACTCTCAACACACCCTCGACATGCTAAAGGCGCTGACCGACGCCCTCCAGAACGCGCAGAAAACCGCATCACCGGACCTACCGACCTTCAGCGGCGACCACCTGGAGGACCCAACAGTCTTCTTCAGCACGCTCGAGCAGACAATCCAAACCACCGACCCGGCGGAAAAGTTAAAAACATCAGCAGCACAACTAAAAGGGGAGGCTGCGAAATGGTGGAACAGTTACGAGGCATTTTCACCGACATACAACGACCTAAAGAACTACACCCGCGAAAAATACGACAGCAGCAAGATTCGCGGGAAGATGCAATCAGAATTCTTCGGCCGAGAACAAGGAGCAGAGTCGCCGCAGCAATTCCTCCAGAGGAAGGCACAGCTAGCAAAACGGCTGAAGATCCCGATCGGCGAGCACCTCGAGCTACTGAGAGACCTGCTGCACCCACGCATTAGAGTAGCCTTTTTAACCACAACACCCACTTCACTCCTCGACTTGGTGCGTCACGCCGAGGAAATCGAAAACTGCAACAAAGCGCTACCTCGAAACAACCAACCCAGACCATCGCCACCAACCCCCGCCGACAGACCTCCCAACACACCAAAGTGCCACCACTGCCCGGAATATCACTTCCACCGAGACTGCCCAGTACTGACCCGCCGCCGAGACCAGGGAAACGGGGCAGCGGTCGGGAACAATGCCCGGCCGTCCACCTAATCCAGACTGCGACCCGACCCAACCTACCAACGCTGGCAGTCAAGGTACGCGGAAAAAGCGTAAGAGCTCTCCTCGACTCCGGATCATCCCATAACTTCATCCAGAAGGAGCTCGCGTGGAAAATCCACCATAGCAACCACCAAACAGCCGGCCTAGCGAACCCCCGCCATCAGCTGGAAGTCATCGGCACATCCAGAGTCGAGTACACGCTCAACGACAAGCAAGAATCGGACGACTTCCTGGTGACACCAAACCTTGTCGTGCCCATGATCTTGGGACAGAAGTGGCTCCAAGAACATCGAGCGGTGCTGGATTACGAGAGAGCGTGCATCCACTGGGGAACCCATACAAGGCAGACAACACACTGGGACCAAGCTCCGAACCGCGGCCCAACAACGAGCGACTCCATAAACTTCGCCGGAGTCAAGCACGGGTTCCAACCACCACTCGATCGACGCCTGGCCACACTGCTGGAAACTTTCGGTAGCACACTGGCCGATCCTGCAACGCCCACAACAACAGCATCCACCACACATCGCATCCGAGTCACCAAAACAACGCCCTTCCGACTTCCGCCATATCGACATTCGCCAAACAAAAAGAAGGTCATCGCGGATGAAGTGGAAGCTATGTTAGCAGCGCAGGTGATCGAGCCCAGCACGTCCGAATATTGCTCGCCCATCGTCATAATTCAGAAAAAAGACGGCCGCCCGAGATTCTGCATCGACTACCGTCGTCTAAACGCCATCACAAAAGACGAGAGCACCAACCTGCCAGTCATACAGGAGACCCTCCGAGACCTGGGGACGGCCAAAGTTTTTTCCAGCCTGGATCTCAAATCAGGCTACTGGCAGGTGCCGCTAGAGACGGAATCCCGACATCTCACCGCGTTTTCAACCCCTGATGGAGCGAGTTATCAATTCAAAGTAATGCCGTTCGGGCTCAAGAATGCACCTGCTACGTTCCAGAAGCTAATGACCCAGGACGTTCTCGCCGGGTATTTACGGAAATTCGTCATGGTATACCTGGATGACATAATAATCTACTCAGACTCCTGGGACGAGCACCTCAAACATCTACACCTCGTGCTGGAACGACTGCAACGCCACAAACTCCGCTTGTCCCTCGAAAAGTGTCGCTTCGGGGTGCAAACGATCCAATACCTGGGCCACAACATCACGGCGAACGGGAACCGCCCGTGCCAGGAACACATCGAAGCAATCCGGACCGCAGACCGGCCCACCTCGAGGAAGAAGCTAAGAAGTTTTCTAGGATTGACCAACTGGCTACGAGAGTACGTGCCCCGGTGTGCCGAATTACAAGCACCGTTGGATAACTTACTAACAAAGAACACCCCTTTCCGATGGACAGCGGCAGCCGACGTCGCCTTTAGCCAGTTAAAAGCAGCACTTAGCAAACCACTCCAACTCAGCCGTCCGGACTTCGCCACTCCATTCGTGCTGCAAACCGACGCCAGCGAAAACGGGATTGCGGCCGTACTCTTTCAAGAACCCCACCCCGGAGAGAAAAAAATTATCAGCTACGCCAGTGCCAAACTTAACCACGCGCAGAGACGCTACCATATCAACGAACAGGAGTGCTTGGCAGTAGTGTGGGCCATTAAACGATACCGGCCATATCTGGAAGATAGACGTTTTACGTTGAAGACAGACAGCCGCGCTCTCCTGTGGCTGGATCGCACAAAAGACGAAAAGAGCAAGCTAACTCGTTGGGCATTACGGCTCCAAGAATTTACATTTGATGTGGTCCACTGTCCGGGGAAAGAAAACGAGCTTCCAGACCACCTGTCCCGCCACCCATCAGCAGAAGAAGCCGAAGAAGCCACGGCAGAAGACGTAAACCGCATGCTGCCACCTACGACCACACACGAGTCCAAACAAACCAACAGCACCCCGGTAATCGCGGCAGTGGAAGTGGCCAATTTGGCGGACCATGTGAAGGAGTGCCAAAAGACAAACGAAAACGCCATCGTTCTGGTACGCACCTGGCACAGAATACAGCAGGAAGGACCAGCGACACCAGCACAAGCAAGGTTCAACCGGGATTACACGGTGGACAACGGTTACCTCTACCGCAAAGCACCCCAAGGGAACCTACTCGTAGTCCCCTGCAGCCTTCAACCAGCGGTACTAGAAGCGTACCACAACGCAGCCACAGCTGGACACCCAGGAGCCGAAGAAACGGAACGGGCCATAATGACACATTACCACTGGGCGAAACTGGGAGACACGGTGCGGAATTATGTACGAGCATGTTGGATTTGCGCGGCAGTCAAAAGAGGCCCGGTCCAGGACGCCACCGTACGCCCACGCAAACCCACACGACCCTGGGAAGCGGTTTCCGTAGACTTGATGGGCCCCTACGACGCCACACCTACAGGCTACCGCCAGATAGTCGTGATCACGGACCTCTTCAGCATGTGGGTGGAGGCATTTCCAGTAAAGGAAGCAGTCGCTCCAACAGTGGTCAGAATCCTGGAACACGAGGTATTCGCACGCTATGGTTTCCCGAGAGCGATCATCTCAGACAACGGACCGCAATTCACATCAGTGACATGGGACGCGGCACTTCGGAAGTGGGGAGCAATGCACTGGACGACGCCCATATGGCACCCGCAGGCGAACCCCGTCGAACGCCGGAACCAAGAAATCAAAAAGGGCCTCCGCACTCATCTGGTGGGACAAAGCCCCAGCGCCTGGGCGGCCGTACTACCCATTGTCATGTTCACGTTACGTACGAGGAGAAACGCCGCTACTGGACTCACGCCGAGCCACGCGCTGCTAGGCTACGACCTACCCAGGCCAGGAGAGTGGAAAGCCAGGGATCGACCACCTCCACCGACAGGAGAAGCCCGAGAGGAGGTCGTACAGACGGTGCACAGGAACCAGGCACGATCCCGCAGCCGGTACGCGAACTACGGGCCAGCCCGCACCCAGTACCAAGTAGGCGACGGAGTGATGGAAAGATCCAGGGACCAACACTCCGGGAACTTTCACATGAAGTACACAGGTCCCTACACCATCGAAGCGCTGGCGGGCACAAACGCGTACTGGATAAGGCGAGGAAACGAACTGGTAAAGGTGCACGTACACGATCTACGCCCTGCACCCAACCAACCCACCCCGGCACCAGTACCGGAACTTCCGCCAAGAATCATTTCACCGACGCCACCACGGAACCAACGACAACCCCGTCACCGCCGTTTGCTACAGCGCCTGCACCCCGCCGTCGCAACCCCTTTACAGGGGGGGGATACTGTTACGACGACTAGGAGAGGGGTTGCAACTTCCACCCCACCATCCACTAGCGCCCTATTGGCCGCGTCGCCAGACGCCTCTACCGGAAATCGTTTATAAGCAGCGCACCGACAGGGGAACTTCACTTGTGCCTGGGCAAGCCTACCTTACCCTACACAAGCGACTGAGGCTGGTCGCTTGGGCTCAAGTACCGTCTCCGCACGCCATCACTTCCCGGCTTGACCGTAGTCAAGTCCGGCGCCATCCCACGTGCCAGAAGCGATCTTATATATGTACATATAGCCTCTGTATTATTTGTAAATATTGTGTAATATACGTTTTCAACCTCCGTTTGCCACTTACGTTACCCCGCCCGGTAACAAGTCAAAACGATAATATTCAAATTAATTAATATGACAGGCTATGCCGTTAAGTTGCTAAAAACCCTTAAAAATAAGAAAAAAAGAAATTTGATTGACTTTTTGAATATTTACTCCACAAAAATTGAAACTGGCCAACTCTAGGGTCAACTACACTTTTCCTAGAAGACTGTCATATTATGATGCAAAAATAAGCCATGGTCGTATCGGCTATCTACATAAACCTTTAAAATCCTCTGAAAATGAATCTCCGTAAGACAAACGGCAACCAGGAAAATTAATTTTTTTCGTAAAGATACTGTTGTATGTAAATGTAAGAATCAGGCTTGGCTTCTATTCCGTGTGGTTTGTGTGGACCTAAAATGCAACATCCCCACCGCCTAAACTCAGTTTACATTCATTTCACAATTTTGTTAAGGCATGCGTGGAGCTTCTGGGCGGTGTAACGCGTATTGTTGCAATTGCATCGATGAGGCAAAAAAGGACACGCAACAAATAACTAAGGCGAAACCACCAGGAAGTGCCTTGGCCTTGCTATTCGGCACTACGGTCAGTCACCATTACATTATAAGGATTCCACATTGCGGCAAATTCAGAAAGAAATAAATGATCACGTCCTCGATGTCACATACCATACATTCGTCTGTATTTCTTTATTGAGACACGTTAAAAATGAGTTCCATAATAGGTTGAGAATCGGTTCTCAGTTTTAGGCGCGGTTCAAGTCTCATCCGATGGTATGTTATTTTAATACCGTTTAAACACAATAATTAAAAGGATTAGCGGTGATTTTGTTTGATAATAATAAATTTTCTTTGTCCATCTGCCCAGTTGACACGTACAAAATTGCTTTGCTGCACGATACACTCACATCGTGCTGTGCCGTTTCGTATAGTTGTAAATATGGCGTATACGTAAAATCATAGGTGGGTGGTACCATGACCTAATAAGAGTACTCTTATTAGGCCATAGGTGATGGGTGGTACGAAATCGAAGATCAGCTATAGCACAGATTACCCTTAACTTAATCTGTGGCTATAGGCACCTACTGTGAATGATCGGTTATCATTGTTTCGCAAAAGTATGTCAAGACGGTCAGACATAACAGAATTTCCTCCAACAAACGAATGTTTTGTTTGTTAAAAATGCTTTTTGTTTATTCTTATAATTAATTGCCAATGAGGAAAAGAGCATTCTGTTTCGACATCAGCAACTACCTACCTATTTATGTTACAAATGTCGAAGTTAGTTCAAATTAATCACAGGAAACTACAGTTTTAGTTTAAAATCATCAAATACACACCTTCACCTTCTAAATGACCCCTTACATTCTTCGTCAATGGTTATTTACAAAGAAGCGATTAGCTATGCGCATTCTTCACTTAGAAGTTTCGTAACAGGTAAAAATTTCAGAATTTGGTGAACTTTCGTAGCGCCAATCAGAAACCATAGTTTTAATAGGTACATACTTTCACCGGTTAATTAAAACTAAAAGTACAAATAATAACGTATTTTTGAAGCTTGGTAGGTATAACTAACCCATTGCTCAATAGCGGTCACTCACCCAGCATTCTTTTTATGTCATTACGCATCAATTATCGTGACTTACACACAAATTTAAAATGTTTTTAAATGGTAGGATAAAAACTGGCTTGTAAAGATATTCATAGAAAAAAAGTACAGTTAATTGACCATTTACTTTACAACATTGTAAATTAATTTGATGTGTCCTCTTTCCTTCGAACTTGTGACAAATTCGTATAGGCAACATGAGTATACAGATTACAGATACAAACACTGAACTATAATTATTAATTAATAATTATACTGGAACGCGCGCTCCGTCGACCAGCGCAATTTGAGAGAGGGGTACAGTGACTGAATTTAAAACAGTGGTGACAACATAGTATTTCGTTTTTGATTGGTCGTTGGTCCCGGTCGCCATATTGGAGTTAAATTCCAATTTGGCCAATGGAAAGCTTCCAAAACAACGCAGTACACTCCGTGCTATAACTATTAATTATACTGTTTTGACAGTTCACGCTCACGTTACCTTTTTGTGTAAATTTTCGATATTGCACACCATATTTTATACTTAAGTATTATACCGTTTTCCTGGTTTTCCATATATCTTTTTGGATTTGGGAGGCAGTGATTTCCCCATAGGTTGTTCTGCAAAGTTTTAAACGATCATTTCTGCTCCGTTAGTTTTGAACGAGAATCTTTAAATGAAACTGACATTTATTATTCTACGGTCACAATTTGACATGACAAGGTATATTGATCCTACAATCAAACAATTTTTTAGCTTCAACATGACGGATTTAGTACGGGAGGTAGCGTCCTATTTGACCGGACCATTTTCGCAAAGTTCATCTTTCTACTATAGATTTTTGATCCATAACCTATCAACGATAGGGGCGTCAGCTGGTTCAAAAGCGTGGCTTAAGATGGCGAGAGACTGCGAAAGACGTAAAAAAAATTGTTTTTCGGACCATTTTCGCATTTCACTCATATTTTTCTCCAATAATATGACATCAGCATGCATGAGAATGAGTACCTCATCAGTTTATAGCACAAAAAAGGAAACCACTTGTTAGCTGACACGACAACGTGGAAAAATGTGTTAGCTGGGTCATCAAAATCCAAAGTCGCCGCGCGCGCTAGCGCCCGCTAACGCTACGCTACACTTTGGACGTCCAGCTAACAGGCTTTGCCACATTTAAATATGAGCTGACAGTTATTTATGCTCTTTATACATTGTACACTATTATATATACCATTTTCAGCTTTGCGAAAATGGTCCGAAAAACAATTTTTTTGCGTGTTTCTTAGCCTCTCATACCATCACGCCACGCAGTCGCGCCAGCTAACGCTTGTTTTAAGGGTTAACTAAGTAAAAACTACCAGGCAGAATAAAAAGTAATTGTGCGAAAATGACCCTTAAAATAGGACGCTACCTCCCGTACTAATTGTGATAAGTTGTCGCCATTGTCCTAACACAGTCACTGTAACAACGGGGATCTTTGTCCTACTCACGCGCGTGCATAGAGCAGCCTAATTGATATGTTTTGAATGGATCAGAAATTCCCTCGGAAATTCCCCTTGCGCTACGTTTCTATGGCTGAGACCGCCAATTTCAGTGGATACAAACAATACATTATGAATTTACGAGTAGGGATTTTTTTCCGGTTGTCGGAAGGACTCTTTCCAAAAGTTTAAAATACTTTCGTAGCTTTTATAAAAAGGTAAAATTAAAATTACGGCTTTAGATACCTACTTTAAGATTTTTGACTACCTAGGGCCTAGGCACATGAGTCTACGAGTATACGCTCGGGCTGCGAAATTAACTTCGACGAAATTTGGTATGCATACCTATTTCTATCTGAAGGTTAGGAAACTGTTTTATTCCGATTCGGTAACACAAATGAACATTTAATTTATTATTACCTGTAACTTCTACCAAACTGGCCAAAACAGCTGCAAAGATAACAAGAAAGGGGAAGGACAACGCTCATTTACGGTACAAATTACCTACTTTATGTTCCATTAGTTTGAAAAAGAAACAAAACTTATATTTAACCAAAAACAATAATGGCAGTCTTTTTACAACACAATGGAATTACCTACAGATTAAGGTTAATAGTTTAATACTACCATTTCCTTTAAATATCAACACAGTTCTTATAGCATTAAATAAATCAACAAATTAATCTGTATTATATGAAAATGTTCAGAAGAGAGTCTCTTGGAACATAAACAAAATAAAAATTCAATTATACTTATTTAAAGCGGTTCTGTAAGATAGACGAAATACACATAATAATCCTAAGGTTATTATTCAATATACAAGGCATCTACAGGGTGTTTTTTTTGGAGCTTTAGTTAAACGTTTCTGGAAAAGTAAAATAGGTAGGTTTTCGAAAATTTGTACTTAGGAGATACTCTGTCTGTAGGCCGAATCGATGTAAAATATTTTCAAAATGGTCGCACTTCCGGAAATATCGGAAGTAGCAAATAACTTCGTTATTTTAAATGGCAAGCAACTATTTTTTATTGCATTTTTGGATTTTACGTGAAATTTCAGTTCTTTTGATACCCACATGTCGGTATCTACCGTGTATGGTTTTAAGTTATTTTGATTTTAAGAAAAAAAATGGCGGATGCAGATGGTACCTTGATAACTGATTACTTGAAAACGGTTATAGTCATGGCAACCCATTTTTATGGACATAGAGAATGAATAGGGCTTTCTTTTAGTGTACTTAAAAAAAAGTTAAGTTGCGTACGACCGCGCCTATAGAGATCCAAATTTATGAAACTTCAAAGACTTAAAACTCAGTTTTTTTAATGGAATGACCATTTTCTTACTATTGCATGAGATAGAGAATCGAAATTAGCATATTTTGATATTACATGTTCATATAGCTACCTATAGGTAACAGTTTATTACCATTTCATTGAATTGATACCATATTCTTTTTCGCATTTTCTTTTTTAGTAGTTGGCCATGATTTTATAACAATCGAATTTTAAACAAATCAAGGAAAGGATTCTTTAATAGGTATCATTGATTCTAGTCTAAATAATTCATTAATAAATGAATTTCGTATCAGGAATTTTTGCGTTGATGCGCGCCCTATCCAATCTTCGGGTGATTTAAATGCATGGAAGAAATTACGTGTAACTACTAAAATTCTGAACTGCACGTGTTGTGTGACTTTTCAACTGCGAAAAGGGAAATTACCTTAAGTACAGCCGAAGTTTTAAATTGCGCGGATGTGACCTCTTTGACCCTGAACATAATCAAGTGGACTAAAAATAAACGGCATTACGTAATTCAGTAGCCCGCCTGCAGTATTTTCTGAGCAAATAACATTTTTAAATAACATTTTATTTACCGACAGATTGCGTAATTTTGTGCAATCGCATGAAATTTCAACCAAAGCGAGCCGCGTTCTTTTACAAAATTCAGAAAAATTAATCTCGATACAACAAAAATGGAGATTACAATAAATGTTCAAATTGTGCACAGCCTGGCAGTGATAAACCGTACTTTAAAAATCATAAATCGCATTAATTGAAACAGCTTTACGTGTGATGGCTCTCATCTCTGTACGAATTCGATTTTTTAAGCTCGCAATGTCTCTTGGTGAATTTAGGTAAATCTTACTTTTTAAGGTCGTTCCAAAGGAAAAAATCTAGTGAACTCAAATCTGGTGATCGAGCTAGTAGACCTGTTCTTCCTATCCAACGATAGGGAAATCCGACATTACCCCCGAAACGTGGAGGCGCCCCGTCCTGCTGGAACTGTATTCCGTGGTAGGGTATATCCGGACCGCCTTCATTTGAATATAAAACAACTAATACAGGAACTACCTCAAATCGTAGAAAATTTAGACAAACCTCAGCCTCGACCTCAGCTGTTAAATTATCCTCCAAAAAATACGGTCCGAAAATATGGTTTCCCATCTTCCTGTCCACACATTAATTTCCTGTTGGTACTGGATATGTCCTTCTAGATACCAATTAGCATTTATTGAAGACCAGTATCGTGTGTTTTGTTTATTAAAGAAAATGTTTGTGAAAATTAGCATTGCTTTCAAGTTGGTGGATTATTTCTTCACAAAATTCCAATTTGCGAACCAAGTCGAAACGCCAATTTGTAAAAAAACCTTCTTTTCCGAACCCAAGTGTGCCATGATTAAACGAAAGATGTTTAATTCTCACAATTAACAGTACGGTGTCGGCAGTGTATGGGTGAATTGTAAACTTTTTTATTTATAATAGTATTTTACATTATTAGCCAGGTAAGTGAGTTTTTACTGGCGACAGGAGAAGTTGACTAGCGAGCCGTTAGGCGAGCTTGTCATCTCCTAGAGCCAGTAAAAACTATTACCTGGCGTATAATGTACAATATTTTATTTGTTACTCATTTGTAAACAATAGTAAACGTAAATAATTAGTTCTTAAATTAATCTTGAAGAAATGTCTAAAATATCATGTTATCCGTGTAACAGAGACTTCGCATTAATCAGGGCCGTAGTCAGGGGCTCCGAGTGAGGGGGGGTATGCAATAAAAAATGCCCACTTCAATAAAAATTCAAAATAATACACCGTACAACATTAAACGACGGCATTTTAACGCTGCCCATTGTGACCCTATTTTTTCCAAATGTATACTGTCTGTTATATCTTTTTCTGATTACTTAGAACCAATAAGGCAGTTAGCCAATTATCCGCCATAGAGGAACGCAAATGATTTTTAATTAAACTATATAATAAATACCAAAGTAATAATAATTATTATTATTTTATTATTTGTGATTATACAGAGTGCTCTTTTTTCGCGGCTGTCATGGATATGGATTCTATTTTATTTCTATTTGCACGAAAACCGAGTCGAAGTGGGACGTTTAGAAGACCTTTACAGAGGAATTTGATAAATATGGCCAGAATGGCATAGAACTTTTTTTTTGCGTTAGAGTCGCTAAATTTCATCTTACGAACTTTCATCAGAGTTATTTTTCTCTGACGTGCCATAGCTTTTAATTTACTACTTTGATTTTACCAAAATACCTTATTATTCAATTTTCACGACAGTGCTTTAGAAATTGCAGCCAAACTCATTTGCGGATTTGCTTTGGTAGTTTACATTTATAATCAAAATAATTAATAAAAATGTCGTTTTAAATGTAGTAAAGCGTTCTTTTGGCAAGATTTTATTATATATTATTATTAAGTTAAAAGTAGGTAGTAATCTATCCAAAACCGATTTTTGTCTAAAAGACACTCTCGTGACAATTGAATAATTAAGTGTTATATTTAAAATGTAATATAGAAATCCATAGTAAATTCTTTATTAAAAAAATCTAAAAATTCAATGTGACCCCTACGTTCAAAACAAATTCAAAAAATAATGTCATAGTCTAAACCGCCCATTTCTGAAGTATAATAAATAAATAAATAAATAAATAGGTATACTCGTTTTTTTTAAATACAGAATTATTAAAACGCAGAATTCAGTTCTATTTAATTATTGAAACTAAAAGAGATATCCCACAAGTGGTTTCAATGATTGATTCGCATTTTAAATTTAACTTTACCCCAATTTGACCATTAGTTTTCAACATAAGAGCATAAGAACATCGTCAGGCGCTAAAAATGACCACCCTGTATACTTATCTACCATCTATCCCTATCGCAACTTTTAGACCCATGCAAACATAACGGCTAGAAAAATTTGCGGAACATTTTTAAGCGACCTTTAACCATGAAAGGTAATGGATCCACATCCTCGTAATATCAATGAGAGTAACAACCAATATTTCTTCATTTTGCGTGGAAGGGGCGGCTACAAAACGGTTTTCCGGCTTACCGGCGTATTTTACGCAATTTTTTTCCAATATTAATTTAATTAATTTCATTTGAATAGCGATTTGCCGAGTGCCGACTAACTGAAGTTTTGCCGACTATGGTCACGCGTTAGGGGGGTTGTGACCCCCCCCATACCCCCCCCCCCCCCCCCCCCCCGTCAATCCGGCCCTGGCATTAATTCTGGCCAATGAAATTACTAGATTACTAACTTGTAAAATTTTTACAGGTCTGCTGTCAGTTTTACAAGTCAGTAGCGTTTAAACATGACGTTTACCCGTTTGCGTTTTGTCTTGTTAATCAACGTTTACAACTGAGTAACAAATAAAAGTATTTACCTAAATGAAATTTGATACATAGGCACTTGGAATAAAGGAAAATCTAACGTTAGTGTCAAAATTTAGATTTGCGCATGCGCAGTGCCAACTTTCTTATTTATGAAAGCATTGAAATGAAATTCTTCTTGTAAATTGAAATTGAAGTAGCACGTCAAAAATAGATTGCACATGTGCAACGCCAGATTTTTACGATTTTAAAAGAAGTTGCATCAACAAATGGGAAATGAATGCAAGTGGAAATGCGCTCTTTGTAAATCGTTCACGATTACGCTTTAACTTGTTCAGTTTGAGCGTAAGCTCGCTCAGTTTTTGTCAAGCTACGAGAAGCAAACGCTATTGGCTTACCTTGTTGCAATAATGCAATAGACAGGTTCCCAGCCCATCTTTAGATGCATCAGTTCCAATTTCGATTGGATATTGTGAATTAAAATACCACAACACAGGAGCGCTAGTGAGCAAATATAATAAATTATTGAAAGAATTTTTATGCTCGTCTTTCCACTCAAAAGTTACATTATTTCTGGTCAAATTTCTCAATGAAGCAGTCAATTTGTAAAGATTAGGTATAAATTTTCCCACGTATTTTACCATCCCTAAGAATCTTAAAACATCAGCCTTGCACTGTGGAAGAGGCATTTTTAAAATTACTTCAATGTATCTTTTGTTTGTTTCTATGCCTGTCTTTGAAAAAATCTGTCCCATAAATTTGATACTCCTTTTTGTACAGTATTTTGCTTTTGTTGAATTTTATATTATATTGAGATGCTCTTTCCAAAACACCCTTCAAACAATGGATGTACCCATTGTGATGGTTTATCATCCTATTCAATTATACCTACCTTTTGGACACAAAATCACACAACTTATTCTGTAGTGGTTTTAACAAAATATGTGGGATACGCCTGATTGCATTTATTTTAGGCTTAGCATTTTCTTTCAGTTATGTGATGCTGTGTAGGACCCTTTCCTAACCCTTCAAAAAAATGCTTATACATACTCTTCATGAAACGCTTTTTAATGCTTTCGTAAATAGCATCGCGCCTTGTCCACATTAGAAATTTCCTAAATACCTTCTTAAATAAAACATACAGCATGCGTAAACAGTAATTTCGAAACCGGTATTAGTTTTAGTTTCAAGTGCCTACATATGATATTATTCATTTAACTGCTTTCGTAAATAATAAAGTTGCCATTGCGCATGCGAAAAACCAAATTTTAAGACCGGTGTTAGATTTGCTTGTATTTCAAGTGCCTATGTGTTAAATTTCATTTAAATGCTTCAGTAAATAAGGAAGTTGCCATTACGCATGCGCAAAACCAAATATTGCAATTGGTGTGAGATTTGTCTTTATGCCAAATGCCTATGAATAAAATTTCATTTAAATGTTTTCATAAATAAGAAAGGTGGCATTGCGCATGCGCAAAACAACATTTTGGAAAAGTCGTTAATTTTACTTATATACGTAGTGTTTACATATAAAGTTTCATTTAAATATCTTCATATATAAAAAAGTTAGTATCGTACATGCGTTAAACCAAATTTTTCACACTGCACATGTGCAAAACCAAAAAATATGGGTATGCACGGAATCATTTAGAAGGAGTACGTGTGACAGACAGACGAACGGACGGACGGACGTCAAAGTGTAGCCAATAGCGATTTTTCACTTTGAGGAAAATACGCTAACAACAGGTTGTCCATTAACTAGCACCTCTTTCGTCCACATTGTTTCGGAGTTCTGGTGTTCTGATTTCCTTCCGGATACTGAGCTTACGTAGAACTCAAATTCGTTACTGGTTTCACTACTGGTAACGGATTCAGTATTCTGCTGACTGCTGTTGAGTTTCCTTCAACACGATATGTACTCTCTTCTTATATTTCTTACTTGTGGGAGGATCAGGATCCCTTTTTCCACTCGTAGTAGAACACACTTTGGCAAAATTATCGCGGCCTTGACATTTGGCACATGTTTTTCCTATAGCTGAACAAATGGATGACAATGACAACCAATGTATATTAGTCTTTTTACTTCAACTTCACGTACCTACTACCTAGACCCAAGCTTATTTTATTTCAAAGGTTACCTGGTATGCTGGTAACTATGTATGTGGGCGGAAGCGGGAGGGATGGAATGTATACGTCATCGAGAATTCAGACATTGACGTTCAACGTTGTTTGTAGTCGCGCGGGTGCTTATTTTTCTTGAGTTATAGTTTATTTGTTTAAAATTTGTTGAATTTTGAAGTGCATAAGGACATATATTAGCTGTAGATACCTGTTTGGTGCAATATAAAGACATTTAGTTTGTGAATTTTGTGGGTTTTCATAGCCGTGATTGAAAGGTTAGTTCATCAATTATATGCACTTTTGTATGTTATAATTAAGTATTTTTTTAGATGAGTGGCGGTAACACTAAAATTCCTCATCCTGGTGTAAATAAAATCTCGGTTTTTACGTTTCCCAAGGACCCTACCGTTCTTAAAGAATGAGTAAGAAAATGTTTCACATTCGGCAGCAAACTAAAATGTGCTGCGCCCTCATTGGTCAAAACGGCCAACCGATGAAAGCGTAGCGTCCCTGGCCGCAAAGGTTTAAAAGCAGAGCCACGAACTCTGCAAAGTGCAACGCAATTTCTGCTTCGACTGCACTTCAAGAAACAAAAAGCTCTCCACCTGCAGAACCAGGTCGCCTTGCCAGCTCGACCTCGCGCCACACTCCATCAGTTAGAAGACCTGCATCTGGGCTCACCCCAACGACAGAGCTCGCCGTGTGCACCTCGGTTACCATTTTGTACATACTATAAATATACATTTTCCATAAAACGCAACAGCATTTTATTTGGCGTCATCCGCTAAAGAATGTTTAGAGTTTTAATTCCCAAAGGCTAGGTATTGGTACATAGGGGTGGTTCCTATTTTGTAGAATGCGGAATTTTATCCATTTCCACCTCTAAAATTAATTTGATTACATTTTCACAAGTCCTGGTGCAATGTAAAACAGCTTACGCACCACACTCATTTTTGCAATACTTTGATTGCTGCTTTCAAAGGTGGAAGTCGATAAACTTCCAAGATTTCCAATATAAGATCCACCCTTATATACATAGACCCATATAAATCCAAAAATATACTGCAAAAACTAAATTTTTTACCCCTTTTATTAGCATTGTCACCTATGAGCAATTTTAAATGTGAATTCTGGATGACGTTTTCCCGCCTTCAAAATGCAAGCATTCTATTGGTTTAGAGTTACCAGACAACCTTTCTAATAAAACAACCTTGACCTAGACCGTTCTAAGGCGCAATCAATTGTTCCAATACCTATCTAGATCCACCTAAAACGATCACATGTGACGAGACTAGTGAGCATTGTTGAACGTTGTTGAAATACGCCTAGGCGCAGTTTTTCACGATTTTCTCAAAATTTTTCTAATGCAAGGATATTAATATTTTACATTTTTGAAAAGAGAATAAAAACACTATAGAACAACTTAGCAAACGATATATTTTACAATAAGAACAAAATAAATGAATCCGTTTGTTTTAAGAAAATTAAATTAAATAAATGCCATGTGATGTGATGTGATGTGATGATATTTACAAAGACATATACGATATTCCATATTTTTCGGATACCCTGTATATAATTAAGTGATTATTCGATTTATATTTTAGTTATCTGTAGTCAAATGATTTAGAGCAGGAGCAAGACGAGTTGATAATTTGCGGTACAGGAAGACTCGGCTCCGCGCAACTCAGCACCGAACTACTCGGCACCGGACTACTCGCCTTCGGGACAAGTCGGCTCCGAGACTACTCGGCTCCGGAATTACTCGGCTCTGGGACTACTCGGCTCTGGGATTACTCGGCTCTGGGATTACTCGCTTCTAGGATAACTCGGGTCTTGGACTACTCGCCTCTGGGATAACTCGGCTCTGGGATTACTCGCCTCTAGGATAACTCGGCTCTGGGATAACTCGGCTCTAGCATTAACCGGCACCGCGAGAATCATTCGGCTCTGAAAAAAACTCTCCGTTCGTATGGCTTCTTTATGCACATACAAATTTCAACTTTACGAATTGTTTTATCACCAAGCTCGTTTCCTTCAACCTAAAAAAGGAATGTTTAAATATTGAACGTCGTGCAAATTTAAATGTCACGCAATAGTTGCGGTAATAATAGTACCTACAAAACGGGCATTTCTGTCTCGTGTAAAGCCGCGCCTGGCGGTAGTCTCAGATCAAAGTAGTCCCGGAGCCGAGTTATCCCAGAGGCAAATAGTTCTGAAACCGAGTTATAGCAGAGCCGAGTCGTCGCAGAGCCGAGTAATCCCAGAGCCGAGTTATCCCAGAGCCGAGTTATCCCAGAGCCGAATAGTCCTAAAATCGAATTATGGCAGAGCCGAGTAGTCCTGGAGCCGAGTTATGGCAGAGCCGAGTCATCCGAAAGCCGTGTATTCCGGTGCCGAGTAGTCCGGTGCCGAGTTGGGCGGAGCCGAGTCGTCCGTGTCCGGATAATTTGTTTCAAGTACCTATACAGAAAACGTTCACTTTCCTCGAAGATAGTTGCTGTAGGCATGAGCTAGTCGTCGCCGTCGGCATACTTTTTTGCGAAAGTTGACAGTTTTTGAAAAATCAAATTTAAATAGTACAAGCAGGTATCATCAAGATGCGAGTAACGTTTGCTTCATTTTCGTAACGGGATTCATCAGGAGACGCAAAGAAACAAAATACCAGTAAAATAAAATACATAAAACTCTTACCAATGAACCAACGCGACGCGAGCAATAGGCCACCTAATATTACAGTAAACTAAACACATCCGCCAATGAGATAACAGTTTTCCAAAGCGAAGAAAGTGACCATTCCTCGTCACGGTTGAAATTGTTTCGGTGTTTGAAGATCTCAATACCCTCGCGAATTTTTCCTTGGTAGAAGAAGCGGGAACGGGATCGGATAGAGACTTGGCTTCTTCATACAAAAACAAAAGTTATGTGGCCGTTTTGAAGCAAAAGCAATGATGACCTCGAACATGCCGTTCGTGCTCGGAAATTCGAGTGCTAACTGACTTTACCAGTTTCGCCCTTGTAAACTGAACCACAGGAACAGAGAATACGATACACGCGTTTGCAGGATAGCGGTTCGCATTTATCTTTGGAGTTGGGTAATGTCTAAGACATCATCAGTTTGAAAATTGTAATTACTCGTTAGAATAAGACATACAGGGTGGCAATTTGACAACTTACCACCCCCCATGTCTTAGTAAATAAACGAGATATTTTAAAAAATCAAAATCCGTTTCGGTAATTAGGGGAAGAAGTTCGTCTTTCATGGCGAACGGACGTGATTTGAGCCATCTCCGGCTGATTTTAGTGGTTTTGTGATTGTAAATAGGTTTAAAAATGTTTGTCTTGTGTGGTCAGGAGCGCACAAAAATTTGTAATTGTTTAGTGCTTATTTGATCGAAATCGGTTCAGTGGTTGAGATTTTACGAATTTTTACAGTTTTAAGTTTAATCTCAAGATACATAACGCGCAGGACTAATTAAATCATGAGAAGACAAGGCAGGAACCTCCAATCAACAGAACAAAAAAGGGCGTAAAGTTAAGATAAGTGCTTGCTTGCTTACTTACTCACTTACTTAGAATTAAGGCTAAATTTAATTTAAAATTGAACAAAGGGGAAAAGATAGAATAGAGCGGCCCAAGTCACTGGGAGCTACATTGAATATACCTACTTCGAAGCGGGGCGGAACAAATTGACCCTTGGGAAAGGAAATATAAACTTGTCAACCGGAGACATACAAAGAAACTATAGCCATAAATTACAATATTTAAACTCTCAAATTTCGGTTTAATAGGCATGATTGACAAAAAAAAGAAACCTTTCTTACCAAATTTCAGCGGCTTTTTTTCCTGTTTTTTTTTACACTTTTTACTCTCGTTAGTACCTTTAGTTTAGAGTCTCCCACACACAATAGAATATACGGGACGGCCAAAGATAGACTGAAGGGGCACGTCTCGGTCACTTAACAACTAACTTAACTAAATTATCTCTCCTAGGTATCTCTTTTAGCGATCAATAAACAGCACCCACCACCCAAACCAGGATTAAGACCTTAATGACAAGTAACAGCGATCAAATCCTGGACCAAATAGAAGTGCGATCAAAAGAATACTTCCTAGAATGCATCAGTATAAATAAGGATGGGGACTGCCGGTTTGGAGCGATGGCGCACCAACTGAGGGCATTGCGTTGCCAGTGACATCAGAGCGTCACAGGAAATAAACCAAAGGATTTAAAAAAATCAACGCATACATCAGGGAAAACCTGGAAGATTTCTACCCACAATTCATAGGAGACGTAGACGGATAGGTAGAGGGAAGAAGGAGAGAACCAGCAGGGTTACGGAAATCGTAATCAAGAGGCACCGAGGCATTGAAGTGGAGAAATTTGAGGGAAAAGCAAGAGTATATCTATGGCCCAAATCAAGATGAAAATAAGAAGACAGGAAGACTAACAATCATAGGATGCCACATCCCCTCGGACGAAAAGAGGGCAGGCGGAACTCAGAAATCGAAGTGGAACAACAGAAAAAGTGCGGAAAGAAACTGGGTATCATATTAGGCGACCTCAATGCACAACTAGGCAGATTGGACGGACGTGAAGAGGAGGAAGGGAACGGCAGCGACCTTTGGGAACATGGTACACCTAAATGGACGGAGGGTAGAAAACATATTCGTCCATAGTCCAAAATGGTAACATGAAGGAGGGGAAACATTGAATCGCTGATTGACCACATAATAAGGACGAAATCAAAGGAAATAAACGTCACGAACACAGCAGACATATGGGAAAAACAGTAGGATCGGACCACAAAATGGTAAAGGGGAAAGTAAAGAAGGGAGGGGGGGGGAAGAGAACAGAAAGGAAAGGACAAGGAGCACAGCGGGGAAACCGAAGGGTGGGATGTGAAACTTCTGTCAGGGGAGAAGAAAAGGAA
>NW_022170403.1:49251680-49301317 GCF_008802855.1 Photinus pyralis | reverse complement strand
TCCAATCAGACAATCGGTCAGTGGTGTCTTACATAAGGAATCAGGGGGGAACGAAGTCTCTTCTGATGACGAAGATCGTGGGTCGCCTGTTACGTTTGGCGAGGAGAAACACAATGATCTTAGTAGCGCACTTCATCCCAGGAGTACTGAACGACATGGCGGACAGTTTGTCCAGAAGGAAAAGATTGGCGGATATTGGACGCTTTCAGAGAATATCGTTCAGTTAATATTCTCGAAGTGGGGAGAACCCCAAATAGACCTATTTGCCTCAAACATATCAAAGGTGACGAGCAGGTACGTCTCGAGGGACATGAAAGACCAGCAGGCGGAGTTCATAGACGCGTTCAGCAGAACCTGGAACTTTCGGTTAGCATGGGTTTTTCCTCCACCGGCGTTAGTCCCAAGAGTACTCAACCATCTCAACACAGCCAAGGGAACTTATATCCTAATAGTACCGAGATGGGAGAAGGTCTTCTGGGGGCCGGACATAAAGGCGAGATCAATGGCCCCTCCTTTTCGGATTCGGAACCTGCAACACCACCTGTTGGATGCACTCACGGGGAAACCGTTACCAAATGCTCAGAAGATAAGTTTGGAGGCCTGGAAGGTACAGGGTGGTCCAGCGTCGTTAAAGGTTGGGAGCAGGCAGACATAGCCCTTCTAGAGAATTCTTGGAGGAAGTCTACTCTAAAAACTTATTCTGCTCCATGGAACCAGTGGCTTGCTTGGTGCAAGAGAGGAAATTTGATCCCAAATAAACCTTCACCTGCTATTTTGGCACAGTACATATCATTTCTTTCACGGGTGAAAAAGTTATCCTCGGCCACGATTAAACTCCATAAGTCAGTAGTGTCTACCCTGATCAGTGATCCCTTGGACGTCTACCACTTGTCAAGTAGTCCGGTGGTAAAACATATGATTAGAGCAATCGGGATGGAAAGGGTAGACCAGGGCAGGCCAGTTATTTGGAGTGTTAGCACCATAATTTCCTGGCTAAGGAAGGAGAAGGTCGAACAATCGAGTTTGTTCCAAGTCTCCAGAAGTCTAGCTCTTATCTTGCTTCTTGCATCAGGTCGTCGTATCCATGATCTTACTTTGTTGAGGATAGATGAGAAACACTTTTCTAAAGAGGATGGTTCTATCTGCTTTTGGCCACAGTGGGGTTCGAAAACCGATAAGGTTTCCTCTAGACAGTCTGGTTGGAAACTGCTAAGGAATGATGAGAAAGCTTTGGACCCAATTTTTTGGACTTTGAAGCTGATAGAATTGAGTAGAGATCGTCGAAATGCACGAGATGATCTTCACAACCTCTTTATTACAACTAGAGGACAAGTTAGACCTGCTTCCAGGGCTATATAATAGCTGGTTGGGTCAGAACAGCTTTTGAGGCAGCTGGAATCCAGCACTCACCCGGAAGTATACGATCAGCAGTAGCATCTGCAAGATGGGAAAAAAATATGCCGCTGGACACCATTCTTGGTTGTGACAATTGGAAGACAAAAGATAACTTTTTCAAGTTTTATTTCAAAGAAGTTCAAAGAAATGACCTGACCTGTAATACTGATCTCATATCTAATACTATTCCTATGTGATGTTAGTCTGATTTAGAAGACTCATAGAGATTAGTTTTATTAAGATTTTGTTTTCGTATGGATTTTAAATCCTTTGCTCTTTGCTAGCATTATGTTTTGATTAGAGCGACCGCTTTTGTTACCTACTTTTAGGAGAATGTTCTTTCTTTTTACGTTTCCGTTAATAAATACTATATTTTTTCTGGAACTCATGGTTCTTATTATCTACGAAGTGATTTCACAGTACGCTATCTAGTCGTCAGAAACCAAACACTTCTCACAAGGGTCAAGCCGACGGCATAGACCCTAAAATATTCAACGTTTTTCCCCCGAAGGGTAAAAAACGAATTATTTTAGGTCTTGCCTAGGCTTGACCCCCATTAAGTTCTTGACGACTTAATTTCTGAGAAAGTACTGACTCGGAATACAGCCGCTTCGGGTGGCGAGGTCGTTGCGGCGGCGCGGCTGCCTGACGACGGGGGGAGTAAAAAAGGGAGCTTAGTTACATAAAAGACACTTATGAAAGGGCGGGGATGATTGGGGTAATCTCACAAGGGTCAAGCCTAGGCAAGACCTAAAATAATTCGTTTTTTACCCTTCGGGGGAAAAACGTTGAATATTACTAGTTGTTCTTCTGCACATATTGGATTTGCGTGGCAATTTTTCCAACTCTTCGTTAACTTCGGTGTGATTCTTTTCAAAATATAATCAAACGTCTCCGGCCCCAATCGTAAATATTCAAAAAAACGGTCAGGATATTGGCGCAACTCTGCATATAGGTGGTGATATTCACCTAATGTAGAACGCTTTGCATTTATTGGATGTACATGATATTCTCTACAAATAACCTTATGTCTCCGTAAAATGTACCATTTTGAGGCCACCGAACAGAAATAATCGTCTTCTTTATATGACATTTTGCAACCGACTGATGAGTATTTCAGCGTTGTTGTGCACACCCCATCAGCGCTTATACTCGACGCTTTCATCTATCATCTATGCTACAATCTCGTATCACAGCTCCGTAGTGAATAAGGCATTTAAGGTGGTTCCGGTTGAGCAAAATATGGTATTTAATTTTGTTGACCATCTAAAAACTTTTTTTTATTCAACACCAAAGTGTGATACAAAACAAAAGTTTTTAATATCTTCTTATCGTATTTTTGAATATGAAAAAGGTTCCAGCGGTATTGCATGCAGTAGCACAGCTAGTGGAACTACGTATACAAAATTTACCATGCTTTCCTCAACTACAAAACCTATACTAGACGGTATTCAACTATGTTATGAAGGCGCACTTCCGTTGAAACACCAAAAGTATCAGAATGTTATGCTTCTCGCCGATGAATATGTTTCAAAAAATGATATGCCTTATTACCAATCGCTTAAATCTGACGCACAAAATAATGAGACTGTAGATTCTGAGGTAACAGATCCATCTGAGGATTCAGATGAATAACTCGACATTATATACTGTCACCTTACCTTACATATGCTTTATTATTGTTTAGTTATTGTTTTTATGTAGTATATTTCTGTTTTGTCTAGTATGTAAAAAATGTACCTTAGTTTTAAAATAATACTGTTTACTTGCGATCTTTTCCGTTGTATACTGTATTTTTGTTTAAGAATAAAGCATTGTACTTATCCCATACAAAAATTTGATGTCTGTTACATATCCCCTTTTTGCACCATATAAGTTCTAATAGTATATTAAGTATGGAGAACGGTAAGGGATTTTTACCGTTCGAAGACAATTGTTTGGAGGAGGAGCGGAGCGACGACTCCAATTATTGTCTGAGAACGGTAACCCTTAACGTTCGACGTGCTTATAACATTTTTTGGGCGATCGAAATTAAAAAACCAATATAAATATGCACTACTATCGGAGTAAAATGTAGAGTCCGCTCACTTTGAAGGCTCAAATCTCAAAATCGCTGGAGCCGATATTAATGAAATTTTTGGAACGTATCAATTGGTAAGTTGTTGTTAACATACGTAAATGTTTTGCTGCCAGGACTTTTTACGTTATCGAATTTTTAAAGTGTATCTTATAATAAGCGAATAAACGCGCCTGTCATTTTATCGCTGTAACGTTTGCGTAATTATACAGAAATGCATAAAAATGTATCGACGTATAGTTAAAGGTGTATTCTATCACATACGTAAACATTATCCCATTTGAGTGAATACTTTTTTTGTAATTAAATCCTAAAGTTCTGAGTTCGTATACTTTCATTGAAAAAGCGCGCTTTCCCGTACATATTTCACTTATTCACTATCACATCTTCCCAAATTTAACAAGAAATATGACATTACGTACGGATACGTAGAAATAGTTGACGATTATATTACGCTTTATTTGATAAAAATCGGTTGGGTAGTTTTTTTTTATAACCGTTTAAAGCCAGCGGACTCTACATTTTACTCCGATAGTAAGAAATTAACGAACAGAATAAATCGAAATGATCGAAATGGTATGGTGTACATCACTAGGTAACCAGTTTATTTGTCAAAACTGAAATTAATCATTTCTTGTGCATGTGTCTGATGTAGTTTGCTAGCTTTGCACTTCCGTTATGACTTTATGAGCGAGGAATTCGTCGATGGCCGAATGGTATGTCGAAGATTCTTTACAGAACAAAATTGTAATTGGAATGTGTTAAGAAAAACGAAAGCACATCTTCAAACACATTGATCTCTATTGCTTCAGGTTTAAATGAAAAACGTGTTCTTTCTATATGAAACATCAGCGCAAATTGTACGTTTAATGTAACAACAATTAAAGAGTAAATGTAATGTAAGACTGTTAACATTGAACTGATTGTTTTTAAAAAGGCGTCGGTAAGTATTTTTGCTGTTCTGTTTTTAGATCGGTAAGTAATTTTGGCGTCGTCGTAATCATAGCAACTGGTAAATTCCACGTACTGTCATGGAAACACACATGGTAAATAGTCAGAAATGGCCGAGCGCGCAAAAACTCAATAACTTGCTTATTTGAAGATGTATTCAGTTTTGGACTACGACGATAAATTACAGTACTAATCAACTACTGCCATAAAACATAATAAGGGAGAAAAAAAATTTTTTTATTTTCCTTTTCTGAAAATTTGTCATAATGTATCTTATCCCGTTCTTGCACCAACGTCTTCTTATATCTTTTTTGTCCTTAAAGTCACGGTAATGGATACAATACATAACTACAAAAAAGATGAAATTACCTTATTTTTATTGCTTTACAGTTTACGATCATAATGCGAAATGAAACACAAATCTATAGAAAATGTGTTGCATGTAATAACTTACTTAATCATTTATATTAATCTAAAGCTAAACGCTTCGTTAGCATTAATTAATTTGTATTTTAAAGCTACTCGATCTGAAATATTAAACTAAATTTATTTCGAATAATACCAAATTCTATTGAAATCAAAGAAAGTTGAGAGCAACATCGTTCTTTGCAAGTATCTCTTACCTAGATTCCAACAAGGCATAATTTCTTCACAAAAAAAGATAAAGCTTAAATACATGAATTTGTCTTACAGTAAGGAATCTAGAAATAAATGTAATACCCCCCCCCCCCCCCCCCTGCAATGTTAGCTATTGGTTTAACAAAACGACATCAGTCAATCATCTGATTTGTTGATTACCTATCTCGATAATGATTCGGTTAACGTATGCGTACCATCGGTACCAATTATAAAAATCTAATTGGTGCGTAAGAGGTTGCTGTATTTGTGTTATGTTATGGAAGATATGTTAAAACTAAATAAATCGCGGTAAAGCTGTACAATCATAAAAACCCTACTATACACACGTACACTTTGTCAAAAGTATGGGCCAAGAATTAAATAAATTGTCTGCTTAAAACATAATTCATGTTCATTGTTTGTAATAGCTGTAGGGACTTGTGTCTGTACATTGTTTATAATTGTCTTGGAAAAATTAGGTTTCCTTTGTTAAATGTTATATTAAAATTAATGATGTAGACTACGAAACGTGTTCATTAATCACACTATATTAATATATTTGACGTATTCAGAGTGTAAACTAAACTAAATGAAGCTCAAGATTAAGCTTCTTGTAAACAAGAATTTAAAATGAGGGTTTTGACGTACTTACACAAGAATCTCACATATATGTGCTTCGGAAATTATTGCGATAATCAGTCACTGTTCAGTAATAATTAGTAGAACAGAACCTTTTTATGATTGATTGATCTATAGCTCGCATTTTTCAATTACCTGCGTGTCCATTTATTCACACACAAATTAGTGAAAATACTATCCTGTATGACAGTTATGTATTGCGCCCTTAGTATTGGGCACAGCGATTCCCTTACAAGCTGTCAATCTATACAAAAGGGAATTGTCAAAAGATGACCAATAAAAAAAATAAATAAAAATCGAGCAATACAGAGTACCGTCATTAGAAATGTGAAGGGGCCGCTTCACTGAAAAAGGAGTAAATACTTTTGACTCACTATACGAGCACAAACAAAGTATGATACACACGAAGCAAACTTATAACTATACGGATATGTCGCGAATAAAGTGGAGGTATCGCTCGAAGTTGCCTTAAATCTAGATCTCCACTTTTCTTTTGGGTTATATAACTTTCCGCTTTTAAGTAAAGATAATAAAAGCGGCTATTACGTGAAGTGTTTTCTTCATTCCATTTTTATATTATCCTTCTGGCTGCAAACTGAATAGTAGCTCTAATTTCAAACTTCGAACGGAACATGGTCTGAAATAAGAAGTAAAGTGTTTGCTCAAGAACTTTCAATCTTTCTTAATTTGTGAACGCATTATGAAACTGAAACTTAATGAATTCTTTCAGAAGCGCAGAACTTGTGCTAATAAAGTTAAGTGTGGCTAAACTATTGTAATGAAGTTCCACCGCGATCATAATTTTCAAAATCGTCTGATGGGAGAGTTTTGTGTCAGATGTTACTAAAACAAGTACCTACACATTGTGCATAACTCTTGTGCAGATAAAGCGCATTTTAGCACCCCGAGGCATTGCGTGGGGTAAAGCATTTTAAATGAAAATCCCGTGATATTTAGACAATAGCTAATTGTTACAACACAATTGCGCATCCTCGCAAAAAAGTTACTTTGGAAAAGAAAAATGGAAACCAACAATGATTAAGATATATTAAAGACAACAAATTTTGAAATCACTTAATCTATTCAACTTTGTACATTAATGACGTCATCTTAATTAACCATACGTTTGTCTATATCATTGTTCCCTTTTCCTTCTGTGAGTACCCTCAACCGACACTACGTTATCGACATATTCGCACTTCAACTAACGTAACCAATAGATATGTTTCATCCATACCTTCTATTATTTTCCCTTGTGAGTACCCTCCTTCAACACTCCTTTCTCGAGGTATTAATTTTGACATTACCAATAGGTATAAACTTCTCTTTTGCCTTTGTGGGTGTGCTCCTCCGATTATTCCCTTCTCAAGATATTCATTTTGACCTCACCAATATGTTGGTGAGTATCCTTTTCCGACAGTGTGTTCTCTAGATATTCACAGTTAAACGTATGACCTACCCAGTAGATATGTTTCGTGCCGACGTTTTATTTTCGCTTGTGAGTGCCCTCTTTTGAGACCACGTTCTCGTGATATATTGCTCATGAGGTATAGACTACCTATTGCAAAAAATTCCAGGTTTCTAGGACCATTCCCCTAAAAGTAGTTCAAAACCGGAATCCGGACGGATCGACAGGTGGATAGACGGACGAACGGACGGGCAAAAGGCACACATTTTTTTAAATCTTAAAAATGTACTAAAAGGTAAAGGAAAGCAGAAATAAAAATTGTGAAGGATGGTAAATTTTAATTCTTGGTAGCTGCAAAAGTGTCAATTCGGTTGTTCTTAAGGTGATACTCGACACTCATCAAATTTACAATTTTTTCCAATAAAATTTTTGTGTAATAACGTTACATGGAAGACCTACTTCTTCAATTAACAAGTAGATAAATTAAATCTCCTGTTCGGATTTACAAAATGTATTGCTATGTGCAATGGTAAACGGCCACTAAACCACCTACCACCTGTCCAGTTAGCTCAACGGAACACAGGTACTAACAAAATCTTTTATACGAAATGATTATAATTTTTCCAGGGCACGTCCAGCATCTGCCACAACTAAGCATCTCGATAAGATTTTAATTTTATTAATTTTGGGAAAACTCAGCAGCCTTGAGCAACTCGAAAATTGCAAAAAATTATATCACAAAGTTTTATTTAAACACCTAGCATAACTCTAGCTACCAACAAAAAAATTTGGCATGAGAACGCTTATTTAGGTCGTAATTTGGGCTCGATTAAACACACAATATATCACTTACAGATGAAACAAACGATATTCAACAAAATTAAGCAAGCAAGCTTCAGGAAAAATAGGCACCCAAGGCCGAGTACACATACTACGAAACAAGCGATCGATTGTAAAAATTAATTAAAGAAATTTTAAATACCTTAAAGTGTTAATAATCCAAAATATCCCGTCATACCTTTGATTAAATGACGCACAAACACCAAATGATGATACTTCGGAACTATACTTCTTTGTTTGCAATTAAATTTCGATTAGACGACATTGGGTTCGTTGAAATTACAAATTTAATATTGGCTCATGGTCCTCATGCGGTAACTGCTCGGTAAACACAACACTACGACTAACTTCTTCACTTACTTAATTCGATTTACTTTAAACGACAGAATAAAAATCTCTTATGGTGAGTTTATATAATCATTATTACATCATTACGACGTAGCCAATAGAAACAAAAGATTGGTTAATGAAAATTAAATTAAAAATTAATTAAATACTTTTATTCCGATTGGCTATTTGAAAATGATGTAATGATAGTGAGCTAATGATAATCAGCCCTGTGATGTATTACTAACGTTAAACTTAACGTGCAGGTTATATGTACAGAACGTTATTTTGCCCATACTAATTAATGCAAAGTGTCCTTTTTTTGTCAGATAACCTACACGTCCAACATTAGCGCACTCAACCAACTCAACCAGCTACGTTTAAACTTCCACAAAAAACAACGACTCCCGTCCACCATCGAAAAAAACTCGTTTATTGTCCGTCTCCTCTACTTAAAATCCTTTTCACTTTTTTTATTTCTGCTTCCCCAAATTTAATTCGTCGTCCAACAATAATCTGCACACTTGTGTTCACTACGGTGAAAAAACATAGGCGATAACACGGGTTTATCTTGCAATTAAATTACGTTAAGGAAGCGATAACACTCTTTTCACAATTCTCGGAAAGAACATTATATAAACTTTTACAAAACATTACACGCAAACCTAACTGCACTATACACAAATTAAAAGGCGATTATTTACACAAAATTACACCTTAAATAAATACTTAATTTTAATTGAAATCAGCAAAACTTGAAATTCAAATTCAAAAGAGAAAATAAGAAACGTTTTGTAAATAAATATTGTGTCAACTGAAGGGAGTCGTTTCTCTAGGTTGAAATAATATCGACTTTTATTGCAATGGGGTTATATTTTCTGAAATTATTTATTTATTTTTATTTAATTTTGGTCTTTATTTTTAAATTTTTTGTACTCGTTCAGCGGGGGAGTGTAATTTATTATAATTTATTATTTTGCGTTTATAAGGATTTATGGCATCTATGTACATTTAATCTCTTTAAACAAAGATACAAATAACCCTTAACCATCCGTTGTCAAATGCGCTGCATAATATGCAAAATACGCTACATAATTTCGGAAAAAATTACAACGATATTTACAATTTGAAATTTCCATTCAAAATACTTATTGATTGGATTTACAAAGTGCTTTGAGACGACCCGATTAACCACGAAGAATATGAATATGCACTTCTCTCTCGATTTACAAGACTTCTTATAATTAACAATTTACCGAAAAGCTTCTGATTTCCTTTGCAATTTCCCTCCAACCGGATTTAAGGAAACCGCATATTCTGTATCGGAAATGGTGAGTTACAGAGCCTAACAGTGATGGCAGTGTAATTATTAAACATCATATTATATACGATTTTGTACGGTTTTACTAAACTGAAATTTCGATTTGTTACTAGTACCTTGTTGAAATGAACGATGTCTATTTATTAAATACATAACGTTGGAAATAATATACTTACTCATAAAAAAACGCTTTTTGATGTTTTCTTTCGAATCATTGGCATATGATATGATGGTGTATTAATTTTATTTATTTTCAAATTATAACCGTATACCTAGTTTTGTCATGTATTTGGTAGATTTATGAATTGTGAAAAATAGACCTGTCTTTGTTTTTACCGATTACATGACGTGTTCAAAGTTTCGTTTTCCATTCCGTTACTCCATTTTCTGTAGATTGATCTTCTGTACCTACATTCATCGTGCTGGGAATGATTTTGGCATACATAAGTGAAAGTGGCGTATAGGATTTGATACGCAATATACTGCAAGATTGTATATCATGTTTCATTAAAACAACAATTTTTGTGTTGATTATATGGAAATTGGGGGTCTGCCATTTCCATCTTGTATATACAATTCAAATTTATCTCCACTGCCGCTGCGGCAAGTTTCGAAATAATCGAATCGTGCTGTCATGCGAGTTGAAATGAATTATTCAAAATAAAATAGTTATAAGAATACATGTATAAACGAAAACAGAATGAATACAAACGCATTAACGAAACCAGATTAACCACGCCTTCGGGTTCTATGATGTTTTCAATTACTTCTTATGATATACGTAAGCGTGAAATGGTTAAGCTAAATTAGTAACTAACCGTGTAATTTGTAAGGAGAATAGAAGGCAATTTCGTTGATAATAGAATTTGTGCGTGTTTTCGGATTACAAACGTACCTACAGAAAAACCGTACCGAAACTTCGTTTCAAAATTTGGGCAGCCATCGAAGCTTGCTGAGCGGATCTAAAGTACGAAACTTTTCATGTTGCGCATTTAATATTGAAATGTACTTGATTAGACGGGGAACGAAGTTTAATTAAAATTTACAAATTCGTAAACACTATACGCACATAAACGGAACGGTGTTTTATTATGCACATTGAATTTAAGTGCATTTTGCAATTTCGTGTACGATAAACCAATTTTTATTCGAACGCAGTTGTTGATATCGTGTTATTTACGGCTTCATTCATTCCAAATGCTATTGCCAGCGTTTATTCTATGCTACAAATGCACAATTATTTATTAAAGTGCTCAAATTAAATTCCTTCTCTTGAAAGGTGAGGAAAATTATTTACTGGCGAATACCAAACTTTGTCATTGGACCCTTTCCATTCTCTATTTCTACTACATTTCCGTGTTTCGTCAAATCTGCATGCAAGATATCGCAGTGTGAGCACTAATGTTTCAGAACGATATTTGATTTGATGTTTTTGTTACATTCCGCTTCTGTACCTACCTATTTGTTGCTGCGCTATTGGTGTGCGTCAATGTGCTGATAAAATGTCTTTGAATTTCATTCAAACGGAGGTCCTAATATTGCGAGTCATGTTGTACCGCAGTCCGCAAGGCACGTCAGATAATACCTCTCGGTGTGCTGCAAATAAAGGCTAATTCGACACCCAACAACTAAAATTGAGGTAAGTATAAATTTTCATGTAGAGGTCCGAATGTTGCAGAGAATGTTGCCTTTCTGAAATTGCCCTAAAAGGGGACGGACGGATGAATGATCAGACGGACAGCCCCCGACACAGAGGGCCAGACATAATCACTACTATTTTAGTTATTTTTCTATTTTTTGAAAAATGTTTTTTTAGACTTACTGTTTCTTTCATCACATTGAGATATATCCCTGGATATTGCAATACAATTTCTCCACTGTTATATGCTCTTTAGTGCATATTGATATTGGGAGAGGCAATATGCTGATCTTGAACCCTTCCAATAAAAATTAAAAAAAGCGGCAAGTTTGAAGCAGACTGAGAAACATTATCGCAAAAATAAAGGAGACTTGATGTCGATTTGTTTCCTCTCTTAGAACATTTCAAGAAAGCAGTTTCCTTTGCAGAACATTCAAAAATATTTATGTATTACAGTGCAGCACTTTCCACGTGCTTTTAGTGAACTCTGTATAATCGGAACTGGCGGTTGTGTTATTCATAACTTTAACTCGATTTAATAAGTACCCGCAAATTGGAGATGACAGAAAATTGATGGCATTAAGATATGTCGAGTCGCATGTCGGATGTCACTCATAAGCCTAACCCAAAAGTCAATAAAGTTTGACACTTAAACGTCGGAATAATCCTTAATTTAAATTTAATTAAATGAATCAAATGATCAAATTTTACTAAATTTGATCATTTGACTCATTTAATTACATTTGTTTTAAGTATAATATTGATTTATTTTTGAAATACAGTTAAGCTGGAGATTTACAGTTTTTTAGCGCATTTCCACAAAAAAAATGCGCTATTGTGGCCACTTTGTCCATCCGTCCGTCCGTCCGTCCGGCGGTCCGTCCGTCCGTCCGTCCGCTCGTTTTGCGACGCTACTAGTTCTTTATCTTAAGAGCTATTGTTCTACTTTTTTCGCTATTTGGTTCGTTAGGGTGTCGAGTCTTGTACCAAGGAAGGAATTTTTTCTGTACCGCTTACAAAAAAAGTTATTGTAAAAAAAACAAAAAAACCGTTTTTTACATGTTCCATAATTTTACACTTTTGCCGTTTATTAACGATCCTAGAGATCGTTTATAATTTTGCATTGCTATCTGTCGTCTGCCTGTTGGTCTGTCCGTCTGTTTCTTTGTCTGTCTGTCCATCTATCTGTCCGTGTGAACGATAACTTTGTTTAGAAATGTTCGATCGCTTTTACATCTCCGTTAGTTATGAACTGAATTGCATGAAATTCAATATGGGCATACCTTTAGCCATATAATACGCAATTCCAAAAGTTGAATCGAATCGATTCAAAATTCACAGTGCCCTTTTCGCATCTCCACCATTTATAAACCGAATTGCAAACTTTTTTACTTATAAAAGTATTTGAATGAAATTTGATACATAGGCACTTGGAATAAAGGAAAATCAACCGCCAATTTCAAAATTTCGTTTTTTGCCTCAATAGCGCAGTGCCAACTTTTTTATTTATGGAAGAATTTAAATGAAATTTGATACATAGGCACTTGGAATAAAGGAAAATCAAACGCCAGTTTCGAAATTTGGCTTTGCGCATGCGCAGTGCCAACTTTTTTATTTATGGAAGAATTTAAACGAAATTTGATACATAGGCACTTGGGATCAAGGAAAATCAAACGCCAGATTCAAAATTTGGCTTTGCGCATGCGCAGTGCCAACTTTTTTATTTATGGAAGAATTTAAATGAAATATGATACATAGGCACTTGGAATAAAGGAAAATCTAGCGCCAGTTTCAAAATTTTATTTTGCGCATGCGAAGTGCCAACTTTTTTATCTATGGAAGCATTTAAGTGAAATTTGATACTTAGGCGCTTGGAACAAAGGAAAATCTAACATTAGTTTTAAAATTTAGGTTTGCGCATGCGCAGTTCCAACTTTCTTATTTAGAAAAGCATTGAAATGAAATTCTTCTCATAAACTGAAATTGAAGTAGCACGTCAAAAATGGATTGCCCATGTGCAACGCTATCTTTCATATTTGTGGCCGGATTTTTACGATTTTAACAGAAGTTGCATCTTACAAATTGGAAATGAATGCAAGTGGAAATGCGCTTTATGTAAATCGTTTACGATTACTTTTTAACTTGTTTAGATTAACAGAAATAATTTTAATATCAAATTCGACGGACGGACAATTTGTCAATATTAAATTTCTCAGAGGTTGCTAAAAACATATATCAATGAATTAGTGTTTCTATTTTAATTTTATATGTAGCATACAGAAATCTTAATTCACAATTCATTGAAACTTTAAAAAATAATCGAGAAACGACGCTTTCTGGTGGAATATAATCGATAGATTTTCGAATAATGATACAACAGTCTAACTTTGAGACGTTATAACCTCCTTTTAAGTTAGTTTTTTAGCGCATTCTTGCAAATTTATTTGTAAAAAGTAGCTTTTAATCTCACTTTGGCTGGATGGCTGGCAGCAAATGTGGGCGCGTGGAAGAACTCTTGTAGAAAGGCAACGGGTGTACGTGTATCTACAGGGCCGTGAAATTTGTCAACCTTAGGGACATGGCTACATGATGTGGGGTTGGCGACATCTGGGCGTCATCCTCGAGCGTAATATACTAACGTGAAGGTTTTTCAGTGTTTTCCTATCTTCTACTACAGTTTTGGTCCGATTCTTTTCAAATTGGTGTCGTCGGAAACATGTTGTAAACGCGCACAACTCCTGCGTGGCGGAATTTTGTTTTTTTGTCATTGGGGCGAAATTAACGACCTTTTGTGAGGCGCGCGCGCGCGTCTTCGAGAAGTAGTCAACTTCGGGCGCCGTTTACCTTCCGTTGCGAACTCACGCGGTTTAACGTTTCGTAAACCTCGAATCGCTGTCTCTCTTTCTCGTGTCGCCAATAGAAGTGAATTGCGAGTGAACGGGACGTCGGAAGTGGGTACCGCCAAAGGGAATGTGGTAGCCTCCGACACGATCTTCCTGATGGTGGAGTCAAATCTTCAAACGCGAATTGCGGGTGAACGGGACGTCGGAAGTGGGTACCGTCAAAGAGAATGTGGTAGCCCCTGACACGATCTTACTGATGGTGGAATCAAAACTTTAAAAGCGAATTGCGGGTGCACACGGAAAGTGGGAAGCGGTTAGTGAATGTAGTAGCCTTCGACAAGATCTGTTATTGATGGTTGAGTCGAAAGTGGCTAATAGAATACTGATCTGCCACACAAAAATGCGCTGAAGTCCCTTCGATCTCAAACGAGGACTTTGATAATCTTTTTAGAGATTAGAAGAAATTAGATACAAGAGGATAAAGAAAACTGCATGAGCTATGTACCTACTCCCTTGTAATGAAAGACGACTCACGTCTGTCGCATGCACTGTCGCCACGTGATGAAATTGATGTCAATAAATGTTGACGGTTTCGTATACACTACTATATACGAGTAGAAAAATTAGGTTAATGATCCTTTGTTGTATACCTAAACAAAATTAATCCGTAGTACAAGTATGATGAAGCGAAAGACCGTACGCTATACTTCCCTCTTAACTAGAAAAGTTCAAATGTCTAAATAAAATTTAACATCACTATACCTACTAAGGATAAGAAAATTGAATTTTCCAACTTTACAAATTTAGTTTTATTGCCATCTAAATACAAGGTTTTCTTTCAGATTACCTTGTCAAGTAAAGCCCATTCATAAATCTTGTATAACTTGGAATAGGTAAATGCCTGCAGAGGCCACCGTTAATTATAGTTACGTATAAGTAATGAGATTACTACAACCAACACAAAGCAGTAGAGAATATCAATAGAACTCGATAATTTAGCAGTGTGAACTATCAACAGGCGGTAAATACTAATTTGGGCTCTGAAAGAAGGTTCTATTGAAATTTACCTTAAATTATAAATCAAAGCGTTTTTCAATTATTTTTTGTTGTATAACTGACGTACTCACCTTTGTAGGCAACATTGAAAAAGAATGTGTTACGTTATATGTGGCGGTTTCCGTTTAATCAAACGGAATAAAAGCGTTGAAATGTAAAAATAGGCAAGTCTGATCATAAAGCTGATTCCAGGAGCAATCACCTGTTCACAGCATTTTCAGCAGTGGCAGTTATGTGCAGCAAAACTTACCCTCGACTTCATTGTTATTCGTGGTTTCACAGTACACCTCCAACCTTCTACTTCTCTCTTGAGATGGAATGGATTAATAGGAAATGCCAAAGCAGCAAAGAGAAGGAGAAGTACATATAGTTGATCGTACTTAATTAACATTTGGGAAATAAGGATTTCAGTGCAATGTGCATTTTTCTTAGGATTTTCATAAAAATGAATGCTTTATTTAAAGCTTAACGGAGAATTCGCAATATGTAGGTAGGTAATGCTTCTATCAAGTTATTGGATGCTTCAGTTCTAAGATCAATAATATAAATGTTTCAAAATGGACCTTACCTATACTTTATGAAAAAGGACTAGTCGTATAGGTACTTCTCTATAGATTTTTAAAGAAAATGAAAAGCTCTTATTTTTCATTCTGATAAGTACTTTTGAATGCACCTTTTTGATTGTCTAAAATTTAATTTATGCAGTCTGACACGGCTATATGAAATCAGCAGTTAATTAACCTAAAAAGATATTTTGAAAGACTCTGTCGCTGCTGCTGTTCACTATCTGACACTTTGTAAATGTTTCAACCGTAAAATATGTCCTACAAGGAATTCTTACACGTGGCTGAGTTTCTTACCCCAACTTAATTTTCCGCCATGTAAGGTTGACTGTGATGTAGTGGCAAATGAGTTGTACATTCTTGTATTCCTCTGCTATTTCCTTTTTAATTTTAAAAATGTCAATTTCATTAAAATTAAGCACCTGCATACAATGTAAATTAATTAAAAGCTACACAGAGGCCTTAGCAAGTAAACAAAAGTAATTAAAGTGAGTTTATTACCCACCGAGCGACATAAATAAAAGGGGAGTAGTGCAATTTCTACCGCCGATACATGTGCACCGTGACACTCACCCTAAATGAAAAACACCTACGAGAATTAAAAGAATTCTTTACACCACGGTGGATATCATTTTAACGCATCAATGTGCCGAAAATTCAATATTAAAAGCAAAATTAATGGAGAGCTGTGGAAAGCGATCATTTTTGCAGATATATTTTCCTTTATAACACTCACAGATTGTTATAACATAAAATATAAAACTCAAACATGAATAAATACAGCCCAGTATTCAGATCGCAGTAAGGATCAATTTGACTTTGGCATTGAGGTGCGATAATCACTTTGAGAGAGGTCCCTTTAACCCTATAGCCACATAGTTTCTTCTTGAAGGGACGCCAAAATATAAGAAAATTGGCACGAAGGCACACTGTACTACCATGCGATCTATTCCCAGAATATCATTACACATACTGAAGTCGCGTTTTCCACAAAAACCGTACGGCTATTGAAAAACGTTATTGAATATAAAAACTTTTAAGACTAATTTTGCAAAACAAGTTCTTATGTTAGTGATCCAATTTTGTTTCACACTGACAAAAAAGGCCCCCGCAAACGCAGTAAAAAAATAAAACTTAAGGATTTAAATAGTACCTGCTTGTGTTTTTTTTATTTCGTATTCAATCATAAAAAACAATGTTCTGCCTATTTTTTTAAAAATTTAAGTTGTTTCCAGCCTAACCGAAAGTGAAAAAATTGTAATTATTGTCAACGAATCCTTTTCTTTTTCTTCAGCGAATAATTCACAACAACTAACAGATGAAGTGGTAATTTATACTCCCTCGGCATTTAAAATCACATTTTTTTTTAATGGAAAAACCATAAACATAAACACACTGCTTATCTAATAAGTAATTAACAAGGTAGCAGTTTCTTTGTCACTGTTTTGATATAAAGGGCGTAGTAGGTATATTGCAACAATTGGAGAAACCAATACACAAAATAACAAAAAATATTTACCAATTCTTGTAATTATACCTGCTGTAGCGTTTATATCACGACAGCGACGAAGAAACGCCGCAGTAAACACGACAATTCGCGACGCCGGCGCCGTGCGGCCCATCCTTAGACCATATAGTACATGGACTGCTAATTGTAAGTAAAATATGGTCAAGGACAACGCCTGGGTATGTGAGTTTCAGGGTAAACGAGTCTGTTCGAAGTCGTCCGCTTGGACACGATTTGAGACTGTCAACGTAGCTGTCAACCTATACCTATAAATTAACAAATATTTAAAGCTTTATGTACTACGTAGTTACTATAAAAGCTACTGTTTACGCGATCCGAGTGGTGTTTACACGACTTTAGTTTACCCTGAGATTCACATACCAATGTATTTATAATATCTATGCATACCCACGATTACAGTGCCCTCTATCCGTGACATCCATTTTGTATTGAAAGCATAGGGCTAATAGCAGTCCATGTACTATATGGTCTAAGGGCCCATCCCACGCGAATCTCCGCCGGAAAACTTACACTTCAACGTTGCCATTTTAGATAGTGTATGGTTGGTTGCCTAAGTGACAGTAAGTTTCCGATTATCAATACTTTTGTAGGTGATCTTACATCCTTGTGGTGAAGCTAACAAAATAGATATTTGCCTCCAGCAGAATCAATCATTTCTCTTATTGGCATTTCATCCACCCTCAAAGATCACTTCCTTTTGACTTTAGTTTTAGCATATTAACTCTTTAGTAAAAACCGTTGATAAACCTTTAGCATGTGGTCAGCAGTAAATAAAACGCCTTACATAATTATGATAGTCCAGGAAATAGAGACTGAAAATGGACCATTTCCTGCAAAACGGAAAGTAGTTCCAATTTTTTTGCATGTCATGAAAGAATATCTGGTGGTTAAGAATCCAAGTTTTCGACTTCCCTCCCCTTGTGCTTCCCCCGTACCACCCTTAAAACCAAAGAAATTTGGTTGGTTTTTTAGTTTAGCAATCATATCTTTTTATAAGTTCATTTTACAAAAAAATATTGTTATCAGAAATTCTAGACTATGAAATTCTACGCAACTTTGATATACACTACTTTTTTGTGAAGTGTTTATTAAAAACGATATAGAGCATCAGAGTTGCTTATATTTTTAAGAATTCTAAAATTTGTATATAGATGTTTTAACCAAATTATATACTTTATCTCTATAATTAAGAGTTTTATAAGAAAATATCTTGAACTTAACGTGGTATAAATCCCCCTACGCTGCTCCCGTACCAAAGGGGATGCATAATAATTCAACTTTCAACCCTTGCTAGTGGGGATATTTGAACCACTGTGGGATTGTAGGGCTTTCTAATATACGTTTGAAACAATAAAATTATCTCAGTTCAGTTCAGCTTCATCCTTCCTATCCTTCATCCCCCCCCCCCTCCGCGGTAGGAATAGATATGATATGTATAGAGAAATAGAAAATATATGTACCTAATTAATAAGCGTTGTACTGACTAACTTCACAATCGCCATAAGAGCGTTTAAATATCTATTCCCGGGCCGATCTTACCGGGGGGTAAAGCGTGTCAAACACGCAGGCGGCCGCTCCTAGAGGCGGCCAAAATACAAAATCGTTAGTAAGACATTACAAGGTTCAACATTAAATGTTCAAAATGCGGTTCAAACATTATCTCAGTTAATAGAATATTTCAAATCCCTAAGATCTGAAGACAGTTTCGAAAATTATGTAGTGTGCCAAAAATTTAGCAACCGATGTGGAATTGGAAAATTTGGAATTTCCAGATATAAGAACTGTACGACAACGAAAAAAGAAGCGTCAGTTCGATTACGAATGTCAGGATGAACCAGTATTAGATCCCAAAGCCAACTTTAGAACCAACTTTTATTATGTCTTAATTGATAAAGCCATAGCTTCCATGGAGGAACGATTTGATACATTACATCAACAATTGGAAAAATTCAGTGTACTTTTCGACTTTGTCGAATTATCTAATGAAGCGATCAAGGAGAAATCGTTGGTTTTGCAGGAATATTTAAAAGATCCAAGGACAGGCGAGTCGGATATTGATTCACAAGAGTTATGCGAAGAACTCGAGTCTTTGAAGATCTTTGTAACCGGACAGCAAACCATCAAGTGTGAACCACTGGAAATTTTAAACTATATTTGCGAAAATAGTTTGAGTGGCTCCTTTCCTAATGTAACAATAGGTCTAAGAATTTTACTGACTTTACCCGTTTCCGTTGCATCTACAGAGAGATCGTTTTCAAAATTAAAACTGATAAAAAATTTTTTGAGATCGACAATGTCTCAAAACCGTTTGTCACATTTGGCCATGATTTCTATAGAAGGCATGAAATGTCAGACAAAATTGAAGTAACTGAGATTATCAAACAATGGGGGTTTACAGTGTAGTTGAATTCCGCAGTTCTAATGTAATAAGCGTGTACCTGAAACCATAAAACATTTTTTTGGACAGTAAAAGTTTATTTAAAAATAGAGGCTGATTAGCAAAAAAAATAATGAACATGTGCGGTTTTAAAGGTTTATTCAAAACGATATGATTGTGGCGGGCTCTGTGACGTAATAAGCCCAACCAATCAGCTCCTAGAACCATTCAGATGACATAACGACTTGGCAATATTGCAGGAGAATGGCATTTATAACTTGCGTCATCTGTCACAGGCACTTGTCACTTTCGTGCTAGATGCGGTTAAACATCCCTCTCAAAACGTCAAATGTGACAAACGTCAGACCCTCGCGTAAGGTTGCCAGCTCACTTCTACGTGATTGGTTGTAGGTTATTGTGACGTATTTAGTCTGAAGCGTTTCAAATTCGGACTAAAAACACAGCTTTTCAATAATTTATTTTGGGTTTATTTTACTCACAAATAAAAATTGAGGACACACGGGTCTTTTTATTTTTAATGTACTTTGTGGATCAGAAATAAAAAATGAAGGCGGGATGACCCCATTGGCACAGTTGAAGGCTCGGAAAGTGCGTTTCTAATTCTGTATTTCTCTATTATTACCATGTAAAATAAAATTATAAACTTTATGCATTTTTTCAAATTTGACCCCCCCCCCCCCCCCCATAGTGACGCAAATCTAAAGGCAAAAGCGGAACAACTGGTTTTACCAACGCAGGGGGCCAAACTACAGCAGAGAAGAGCACTAGTCTATTCCTAACGGCTCGGGGGGGGGGGGGGGGTGGGGGGACTAAACTGAAGTGAGACAATTTTTTAATTTAAAAAGTATATTAGAAAGCGCTACAATCTCACAGTGATTCAAATATCATCACTAGCAAGGGTTGCAAGTTTCATTATTATGCATCCCCTTTGGTAAGGGTGCAGGGTAGGGTGATTTATACTACTATAAATCCAAGATATTTTCTCATAAAACTCTTAATTATAGACATAAAGTATAAAATTTGGTTAAAACATCTACATACAAATTTTAGAATTCTTAAAAATATAAGCAACTCTGATGCTCTATATCGTTTTTAATAAACATTTCACAAAAAAGTAGTGTATATCAAAGTTGTGTAGAATTTCATAGTCTAGAATTTCTGATCACAATATTTTTTGTAAAGTGAGCCATTAAAAGATATGACTGAAAAACTAAGAAACCAACCAAATTTCAGGGGTTTTGAGAGTGGTACGGGGGAAGCACAAGGAGTGGGAGGTCGAAAACTTAGATTCTTAACCACCAGATGACTGTCTATGACATGCAAAAGAAATTGGAACTACTTCTCATTTTGCAAGTTAAAACCCTCTATTCCCTGGACTATGAGCTTTTTAATGCAAAACAAGACGTGAAGAGGGATATCAAATTTCCTGATTTCCTCGTTGTACTTTCTGATTGTAACGATTAAGTGAGTGGACAGTTTGGACAAGCGGTGACATTAGAATTTTTTTATCCGTTCGCTTTCTAAAAAAGTCCTGTTTTACATCGATTCGAGTGTTGAAAAACGTTACATTGGTGTCAGGTGCGGGGTTTAATTAGAAACAAGAATAATGACAAAATTAATTAAATTGAACTTAATGTTCAACTTGAGGAAAGATCTCTTGCTACGACAGGTGTGAAAAGAAAACCGAAATATTAGGTGATATGGAATACTCTACAGGATTGGAGGAAGATGTTTCATTCTTTCTCTGCAGCGTTCTAATTATGTGCAATTAGTGTCTTAATTTTTGTTAAACTTTTATATAGGTGTTTATTTCTTCTCCTATAGTAGTACCAATTGTACAGTTACAAAATGCATTAATAACAGCTAAAATAACTCATTACTCAACGTACTTTAGGAATTATTTTGTTAATATGCCTTTATAGAGTATTGTTCTTCTATAGACTATACTTTGAAATGAGGAATTCGCTCGAATGAAATAAAGATTGTTCTTATTGCTTTATTATCGATTATAACTTTTCTTCTCCACAGTGAAGTGAGCATTCATGGATGCTATTGGAATAATATAAAAGTTTAAGTAGAAATTATCTTAATTTATATTCCCAGAATACCGCCCATGACTTTGTACTTTGTCTTGTTTTTAAGTTAAAATAAATACGAATTCCTTATTCAATGCTAAAGGAGAATAAGTTGTCGAGAATTTAGAATGTTATTACTATTATCATATTAATTACACCTAAAGCAAAAAATTCAATAGCAGATAAACATGGAAAGTATGAATTCAGCGTCAAACATGTCTATGTTTGGTCATACTAAACCTGCTAAGTTATATATAACTTTTAAACAGTACAAATATAGTTTATTTAGAATTATAAATGACAACTTTTATAATATAAGTAACGTCGTTTCTCCGTTTCCCTGGCCTCTATATTGGATCTCTACCATCTCCACTTTTCAGTGTCCGAAGGAAAATCCGATTTCTTCTTGTTTTCCCGGTTCAAATAGGTATTTAATCTCTATAAATGTTGAGAGAGGGAGGGGGATGTTCCCTGGTCTTCATTGGAAGAACTTTACGAACTAATGATCCACGTGTGGACAATTTTTCTATGAATGCCGTGCGTGTTTCAATTGAGAAATCATGGCAACATGGCTTTGTCCTGAATCATCCATTTTTAAATACTCCTGCAGTTGTACCTAGTGGAAACTTTAAAATCTCGTCTAGACCGTATTACTATAGGTAATTTTCACGAAAAATAATACAAAGTTGCTTGAGTCCCGAATACGTGTAAAACGACAAACTTAAAATAAATAAACAATCAGCTATTTTGTGATCATTTCACAAATTAATTCAAAATCACTTCAGGAAAGTCTTGCAAATTATTAAAAGCAGTAATTTTGCAAGAGAAAAATGTGCCGTTAGCACTACGCAATGAATGCATTCCTTAAGGTTTTTTTTTTCATAACTTACGCACCTTACATTTCAATTTCAATTAAATGTAATATACAAAGTTTGCTAATTTCCTCCTCTTATTTGATAACAAAGGCTTCCGATTAACTTCCTAATACGCACAAATTTAATTTCAAATTCCCTTTAAATAACTAACGGGCTTAATTTCATTCAACCTATTTCTTGTGTGAATTAATTTTTAAAGGGGGCCATATTACATGAAGTTGTGAATATTCCCTTTCCGGATGGAAATTGAAATTATGCCACGCGAAAAGGATTGTGCTTTGAGCTGATACCGATCATTGAATGTAAACGAAAAGTGATACAAGGAAATTAAATAAGTTTCGTTTTGCAATGCATTCCCACATTGAACAGAATATTATGTACCTACTATCGTTTATTGAGCGATAAATATTTAAATTTTATTAGAGAAGCACTATGCGATAGCAACAGCCGTGGTACGTCAGAAATAATAAAGTTGTATCATAAAATTCGTATCTTTTATAATTACGGCACACCTTCCTAATATCCACCAACGTTCACGAAATACTACACTTTAATAAAACTGATGGAACCTGTATTTTTTATTGTAATTTTAAGGGAGCTTTGCTTAATTTAATGATAATATAACACGTATCAATTTTCAAATGTTGGAATGTACCTATATAAAATGAAATTTAATCATCTTTGTATAAATAGAAACATCTACTCTGTTTATCACGCTTGTCAAAAACTTCATGAGAACAATAGAGACACCTCAAAGAAAAATGATGCAGATACAGAAATATATTATGGTGGATCACAGTACAGATTTACGATCCTAAACTCGGGTACTGCCACGTTTTCTCTTCTTTTTTGTCGAAGGAACGAATCCATTTAGTTCTCTGTAACATATTTTGGTAAATGTAGTATACTTAATGGCCTCCCGAAATTTTGATATAATCTAATTGTTCGCGAGTTTTATTCATTGAATAGTTACCGTTGAGCACAGTGAACCCTTTTCTTTCTGCAACCGCTAGCGCTCCCCTGCCGATTCCTACAATTTCCTTGCTCTTGTAGTGTTCTTGCGTGCAAGACAAAACAAAGAGTCGAGTGCAGTACAAGGGTATAATGCATTTTAAGAAATCTTATGGAGCAGGTTTGTAGACCCTCACAATCAAAAATAAAAAAATTCGAGCGAATTGCAGAAATTGCGTCATTACTGTGCATTGTGCAACCCTAATTCCAGGTGAACCTACTTATCTTTATCAGGACTGAAAAAAGATAGTCAAGTTATTTGTTAATAAATGTGTAAATTTTCTGAAATTGTAATTGTAGAGTCTCTATTGATGATTGAGCCTGGGCAATAGATATGAAATTAAATGAAAGTGTCATATTTTTCAAGATGGTTTTCGTTAATATGTCATCGAACACTCTGTTTATAACTTTGGGACGAGGTAAAAATCGGCCATGTGTTACTTTTACCGATTTTATGAACTCGTTTCGGTAGGAAGAAAGTAGTTTTAAAAATACCGTCCAAACTCTGAAGGAAAATAATTTTGGCGAGGAAGCTATCCGTAAAGATTTCTGATGTGACTCGTTGAATAAATCTACTTAATTCATTAGTACAATGCCAAACGTTTGTTGTTGATGTCAACCATTGGCCATGCGCATTTTTGACCCGTAGCATTTCGACGACCATTTGGATTGGGTATTTGCTTTCGAATCCCGATGAGCGTGAGTGAGGTATCCGTCCATACAAATTATAGGGCTAATTAACATTAGTAGGCCGAACGAAGGCAACGTGGACACGAAGCGCCCTTAACGTTTACGTGGAAAATTCACCTTACCAAGAGAAAGCAACCTATTTTCCAACATGAACTGATTATATAAAGGACCTGTCAAAAATAAATAAGGGAGCCACAGCTTATGATTTTCACAACCAAGTTAACGACAAACAACATACGAAGAATCGCTACGTTTTTAAGTAGGGGAATTTTTTGCCACTCAGTTCGCATTCGGGAACCAGACTTTTAATCCGGCTCATATTTAATAGCACTGATCCTTTAACTCGTAGAAATGGATTGGGGAAAGTTTGATATCGCTATCTCTTTTCGTTCTCGGGGTAGACTATAACAGGCGGACAGACGAACAAAACCATTACATAAGGGGATTTTTTTGTTTTGAAAAATTCTCCTAAAAAGCGAGAAATTGCTAACACAAGAGTCACTTATTTCCTGCTAATGCCAGTTACATTAGCTACATACGCGGAATAGATTTTAGGTAGTTCTCGCATTATTTGTTGTACAAAAACGCATTGCAAGAAGTACTTTTTTAGGGAAATTTTTCGAAAGCATTTCCCTTATATGATGGTTTTCTCCGTTCGTTCGTGCGTCCGTCTGTTCCTCGTCTAACTCGATAACGAAAAGAGATAGCGATGTCAAACCTTCGCCAATCGATTTCTACGAGTTATAGGATCAGTGCTATTAAATATGAGCCGGATCAAAAGTCTGGTTTCCGAATACGAGTGGAGTGACAAAAAATTCCCCTACTGAAAATCGTATGCGATTCTTCATATCTTGTTATAATTGATTGACATTCACTTTGCATCACAATTTCTTCCAGTTACCGTAAAATACTAAACGAGCGTTGTTTTGGGTGGTATTTGCACTCCCAAAATCACGTCCTGTGTACGCCCTGACTGTTTGTAAGGATAGTATGTTGTATTAAATATACCAAAATTGATAATAATATAGACCAAATGAAGAAAACTTGGTTGCTCAGTACCTATGTGATATCTCATATTATTGGTTCCGATACGTTTGCTCTTAGGATAGGGTGCAACGGCGATACACTAATACACACTTTGTAGGATATTGAGTTATACCCTCATTTTGTACTGACCACCTTATTGGTTGAGAATAAACCTTTTATGGGCCGTCCATGAAATCTGGCGAATAGGATAAATGATTTATATGATTAAGAAGACAATGGACAGATATTTTTTATTACTGTTTGTGACAGTTTTCAACGTTATTTACCTTGTTTATTGAGAGTGGGGGGAAACGCGTCATCATTGGCAGTGCCGTAATAAAACAAAACTGGCGTCGTCTCTTCTGTTTTATGATACTTACTTACTTTTATATAGTACTTAGTATTTGGAAATTAATCTTGAATTTTTGCTTTGAAGTTTACAATATACAGTGCGTTTATCTTAAACTGGAACATACGATTTTGCATGTAACATTATATCCTTATGTTCTATTAAAAAAAACGCGTCAACCTAATAGGAGTAGTTCAAATGGGTAGTGGGTGCAATGTACAACTGTCACCTTCAACCCTACCGCCCTACAGATGAATTTCAAAAATACTGTCTAGAGATGAAAAGATGAAATTATAAATTTATACAAAGGTCACAACAGTGCAAGTCAAGTCCGCAATTTACTTGTAGTCCAGTATCCTGATGAACCAATACCTTCCATTTCAACGTACATAACCTAAAAATAATTATTAAAGGCTGGTTCAGTTGTGACTCGCACATTATCCAATACGTGTGTATAGTTGTGAACCGCACATATCCTAAGGTTGATGTATTTTTTTTGTAATGGAACATAAGGAAACACCATTACATGCAAAATCGTATGTTCCAATGTAAAATAAACGCACTGTATATATAAAATATGCAAAAGTGGAAATATGTGTAAGAAATGTAAGGGTTTATAAGAAACAAATCTGCCGAAACAGAAGAAAATACGCAAATAGAATTATTTATTTATTCATGTTAGGGTGCAAAGCATTTACAAATGTCAAAAAAAGGTTTAAATGTAAAAGTGTAATAACATAACAAGTAAACAATAGTACAAACAAAGAATAATACATTAACGCCAAATCACACTACTAAATTACATCTAACATATTTGTATGTTTCAGATATCCTCAAATTCATCCAGGGTGAAAAACCATGTTCAGTTAGGAATTTTTTAACGATACGTTTAAATTTGATATTTGGTAATTCCTTGATTAAAGTTAAAAATTAAAAAAAAAAATTAAAAGTTAAACAAGGTGAGTGATTTACAATACGCTCATTTTTGGGATGCTGTAAGTCTACAATAGTAGAGATGCTAAAAAGATCAGGCGACAACTTCAGATTCCTAAGGGATCCTCTCAAGTACTACCAATCAAACACAACGCATACAACTTGACTAACCCCCTCCTTTGTTACAAGCCAAAAATGGCTGTAAGAACCTAGCCAACATAAATATGTAACAGTAGCGTAACCTCGAGCGTAACTGTAACATAAATTTCGTGCGTGTTATATTATTGAATAACTTAAAAGTAGTAAGTACCACAAATACGAAACTCAAACTCAAGCCTAGCGTTGCTAAAAACATGTAGCAACAATTACTCAATAGTTGTTTCGCGATTCTTTGGTAGAACCTGCGCAAATATGTAAAATTGAGTGTACGGCAAATCTTGAGTAACATTTTTCACTAAATGTATCGCAACCAAAGTAACTCAAATGTTCCTACCCGTTGGATTTTGGACTACGATAGGAAGGTGGGGGAATATCATAACGGTGCTTCTAGAAGCGGATGGTTCAATTTAAATTCGCTAATTCGCTTTGTTGTAGTGATATCCGGACACAAAAATTACCGAGTGGTTCCAAATCTACAAAAATCGACGTAAGTAATTGTTCAAATTCCGTAAGCGGCATCAAGACATCCCCAACTGCTCTCTTAAAGTCAAATCAAAGACAAGTGCCTCAATTAAAACCTATACAACATTTTCCAAATGTGTTTAGACGGCCGATGCCATATCTTCGCCATCTTACCCCCTACAAGACTAGTATCGTACTAACGAAAACTAACGAAGACAAAAGCGAACCAGAATACCTACTTTGAAAAAACATTCATACACCGCATACCAATCCAATTCTTAGACAAAACTAACCGATACAAATTGTTGGTGGTCGAATGATTTGGAATAATTTGGAAAGTGACTACAGAAGAGCCTAAATATAGCCAGGAGATGTCAAAATGGTTATGAGTTCGAAATTTTGTTGGAAATATGCACAAACGTCCAACGATATATGCTGAAATGCGGGCATTATTATACAGAGTGTAGAATTGGATTACGCACCATAGGGATTTCAATGCTAATTTCTTTATATTGAAATATTTTCTTCCCTAATTATTTTACAGCAAAATTGTAAATAAATCTGGTCTAATTTATTTAATTATTTCGGGTTCCCGAATTAAAAAATAATAAATGATGGCATTAGCGGACGCAGACTCTACAGACTTACCGAGAAAAGAATTAAAGAAGAAGTGCAAATTTCCCCACTGTTTTATGCTGGCTCCCAAACAGAACACGTTATGGACCCTCGGTTTATTTGGAAAAAATGATTTTGATCCCACCCAATTTTGTTTACATACTTAGGTATATGTACCAACCCTGGTAGAAACTTATATACGCCTATGCTTCATTAGCATGTCCGTACGGAATCTAAACACATGAATCGTTTATTGACACACAAAAATAAAAGATGAATGGGTTCGCCTTAAGGCGGTCTACCACCCTTCCAAACAAACAATACTATATACCGTGCAACACCGTGCAAATACATATTTTAAAATATAATACATTAATTTCATTATAATCGATTAACCTCGATATACCTATACCTTTGAAAATTTAGATACAAGGTGATGGCCCCTATTTGAAAGAAAATAATTTCATGCTTCTATGGTTTTCATGCAACAGAACTCACAATCGGAACAATTTCAGTTCTTTCCAGTTGTTCTGTGTGTTTCACGAGCTCAGACACATATAGATGTGCAGCGAAATTTTCTCAATTAGAATTTACTTATACAATTATAAATTATGTGGTTTTGCCTCGAGTTTTGCCAATTCATCAATAATATCTAATATACTTTTACAAACTACAATAATTATTTTAAAATAAACAAAAAGGAAATATGTGTGTTTTAGTCGAATAGATATAGATATGCGTCTGGGTTCACCTTATTTCTGTACCCACAATGCGAATTAAATCTGCAAGTGACACCGCTGTGCAACAATTATAGTAAACGACATTGTTCTCAAGATAATATGTCGGGTTTCATATTTCAAATGCATCCTTATTGTCGTTACAACTTCCTTACGCCGGCGAATCGAGAAGTTTTGAACTTAAACGTAGCGTACTATTTTATACTAGCATTAGAATAGGAAACTTTAATTTAAAGTTTTGCGTATTTGGTAAGACATTAACGATGCTATTCAGTAATCCATAGCATTAAAATCGTACTGGAGCCTTATGGACGCGACATGCAGCACAACAATGAATGTTAAGCTATTAATTACTTTAATACCTATATTATAACGGGAGGACAATATATATTCCATATCCAACGTGCCTTGTTTCCATGTAATAGAGCTTTTGGCCAACACATTCATTATTTTCGTTGGTTGATATTCATCAATCATTGTTACAATATCGAAGCTGCTGGTTTGCCGCAGGTATTTGATTGATGTGAGGTGGTCTTTAGCCTAATTTTTCAACAGCGGATAAATGTTATAGATGACTCTCGCTGAATACAAATTAAAGCTTGAAGCAGATTAAAATTAAAATTATACGCCTTTTACATTCTACTTGACAATTTGTTCCGATTATCAATGTCTCAACAAGAGTAAAACAGCATAAGTCGTTCAAATAAACCCACTAACCATATATTTTTTTACGTCTTACGATTTAGTCAGCCATGGGATGCGTACACTGCTAGTAATAACAAAAGAGAGAAAATCGGTGTACTCAACGTCATGTTCTTCAAGACAGCAATACTTTATAAGCCCCCAAACTAAAAAATTAAAAACAATCAAGTAATGAAGAAGTGAAAGAGTATGCAGAGGAAGAATTAATGAAGCACGGTGACCAAAGAAGGTGAAATCATTGCGAAAATGAGAACAGAAAACTTCCATAAAGAAAGAATTTATTAAAAAAGTAATCCATACTTAAATATATGAAATTGAATTTGAGAAGATGCAAACTGAGGAAAACGGTAGAAAAATTGGAAAATTATTTAGAAACTACGTGAAGGGTAACGAAGAACTTTATTTCCGAGTAGTACAGGGTGTTACAATTTAGAGTGTATTGTGGATTTTGTGTACGTAGTTAACTTATCATATCTTATCTTATATTTTAAAACCCGCATGAATTCAATTACGATTTTATTATCAGCTTGTACGATGAGTCATTGGATTTTTGTTTGCTTTATGCAGCGTGGTGTCCAGGAAGTAGGAACGAATATTAAAGTGCTATGCAAATACAAATATGTATCAGTTACGTGCATTCAACATCTTTTCATAATGTCACAATCACAATAACTATTTACCTCAACTCGGTTTAAACAACTACCGTGCAGTAAATGTACAATCACGCATCTTTTTCTCGCCAACAATCGTTTTCTCTCGGCGATTACCAGTAGCAACATATTCATACTAATTCTATTCCTATTAACTCAAGAATAACCCGAATAACCGCCCTGTTCGAAAATGGTGGCTAGCCGAAACTATGCTTATTTTTCAGTTTTTGGTTAAAATATCGATTAATTAAACTCGTTTAACACTTAACCAGAATTTACACCTGTTGGCGGTTTTTCAGTGTCCATACCTAATCGATAGATTATCGGTAATTATAGATTTATCGACCAATCCTTTAAATTTTCGATAAATTATCGATTAACCGACCATTTTTTAAAATATATCGACTATATTAATCGATAATTATCGATAAGTTATCGGTTAATCGATAAGTTATCGATTAATCGATAATTATCGATAAGTTATCGGTTAATCGTTTGTTGCAAAGCACTACTTTTAAATGACTAATTATCGATTAATCGATAATTTTTTTTAATTTATCGGCCGTCGATTAATCTAATTCAGACCAATCTTGGGTGTATCTTTAATTATTTTTTGATTTGCCAGCTTTGTAGCCACTTGTGTTTTTAACATTTGGGGGATGCAGTCACCCAATCTAAAATTAATGGGGGAACCTGCAAAAGCTCTGATGAAGATGATGACTGTAGTGCACCCATGAATCTCCATTGGGCGAAGGCTCACATTTTGGGTCAGAGTCGCTACCTGTTACGAGAAATATAGAACCGTACAAACTTGAGCAAAATAGGTTCGAAAATTCCATAATCTCAAATGTGGGTGGAAATATGAATCGATAAAATTCGATGAATTCTTCCCCAAAAAATATATTACTGCTGGTTTAATTGCGAAAGTTGCAAATCATTTGTAAATGCTGACATTTTTCGTTCTGATAAATGACAGACCATTTTCAAAGCAATCTTTTGTAGTTTATTCGCTTTTGCGGAAGACAACATCGAGTTTTATTGATTCATAAAGAAAACCAGGATTTTTAGAAACTGTTGCAATATCACTGTAGAAGAGTGATTCGAGTCTCGTGATCCTTTTTCCCAGTATGTCCCGTACAAGAGCGCGTGTGGGAGTTGTAGAGGGAGGGACAAACAGACCACTGCCAGTTCCACCGATGTGTTGTCTGTCTTGAGCATGTTTTTTTACTGCAGTCTTCTTCAAATTGTTCCACTTTTCCTTCAAAATGTTGGCAAATCTTAGAGCACCTACAATCTTAATGGCATTGAATTCAGCGGGTAATTTTTACCATGTTTCCGATTGTTCTGTTCCCTACCAAATGCTTGTATTGGATCACTTTCCAAAACTATTGAAATTTTAAAATCTTTGCTGTCGTTTTTCCATCTTCACTGATAACTTGGCATCTAGAAACAGATATACAGTTAAAGTTTTGATTAAACCAAAAAATGTGGTCTAACCCGTAACTGAAAAACCGGGCCTAAGTGTAACTATACAAAATGGGCCTACATTTTGAATTCGTTCATGATTATGATTTATTATGAATGATAAATGCTATTTTTCCTCTATCCTCCTCCATCTCCACCGCCATCCCCATCATTGAGCACCAAATTATGCTAATATTTAACGATCATGTTGCCCTTCCATCATCATAGTGGAAAATGTACAAGGAGGACACCTTTCTAGGGGCGAATTTTTGGAAGCAATCTTTTGGCCTCTAGATTTCTTAAACGTGAATTTTCTTTGAAGTACGTTCAAGGTCCCCAAGTATTTCCGAGGGGAATTTACTAGGGCGAAAACTATCACATAAAATATAAATCATAAGGGAATTGGACCTGAAACACATTCATCTTCACTTTGATTCGGGATTAAATTTCGAGTGGTCACAGGCATCGGTAAAGGCAAAGTAGATGACACCAAATTTGATTCGATAGATGCTTTTGGTACATCAAAGGGGGCGCAATCGGATTTAACATTTAATCTTCTGTGATTTGATTTGTTGTTACACCAAGATCGGGTAAAACTCATACACGATATGAGCCCAAAAAACAAGTTTCAAAAATACACAATGCAAATGCTCAGTACAGCATGATTAGGTTCTGCACTCAGATGGGTAAAAGAAAATATTCATCAGTAAATATGCAGTACATAATATAATTCTCAATTGCCTGCGTAATATTCACATTCGGCATTATTCGATGTACGGTTTCTTATTTTCGTGTAGTAAGGGCAATGTTTCGGAATCTACGAGCTGCCTAAACCTTTTTACCTTGTCTCTTTGAGAAATGTGAATCCTTTCCCAGTTTGGATCACAATCAATTTGTTGTTATTGTTATAAATTGGTAGAAAGGATTTAAATTTAGCATGTACAAGAAGCTCGCATTTGCATTGCGCCTGTGGATGTAGTACATCGATTCCGTCGATAGAGAGATTTCAATAATACTGAAAAAACTGAAAAATTGTGCTACTTCGAGATCGAGAGTTCGCAAAAAGCTTGTTTTAATAAATTAATATTAATTCCGTGGTGGTGACGGGTGACGCATTAACCTGGTCTAACCCTAAGTCCCTAACGTTGGGCTAATCCACTTTGATATTGGTGTGGGCAGAAAATTCCAGTATTAGTAGAAAAAAATGGCTAATTTCGTTTGCAAACATAGGCCTGTTCAGTAGATAGTGCGTAAGGTATAGGTACACCTCTACCGATTTTACTGCTGCAGCTCTAAATTATACAGTAAATGGTAATTTAGAATTCCGATTACAAAGTGAAAAGCTTTACACAAATGCTGTGCGCTTATGTTCTTTCAAAATAATTAACTTGGCAGAAAATTTATAATTGGAATCGCACGACTTCGTTTAGATTTATAGGAGATGATGATTGCCAGAAGTATTCATTAAGTGTTAAACGTATGATATAAAATCGAAACGGTTAAGTAATCTTTCAAGAATTAAGTCGAAGTGAAATTCTGCGGTTGTTTGTCACGATTAGTGGCAGGAGGAACGCGACCGGAGCCGCCCGTAGTGGGTACGAAGTGGCAGGTGGTGACTCCCGCGGTCAGCACTGCATTACTTTCGGACTAGGTTTCAGCACTGATTTCATCCACTATACACCTGCCAAGTTTTAACTTTCAAACTTCATTGACTAAAATACTACCTTTGGTTTTCATTTATCAATCGCTTTCTACCTACCCTGAATTTAATTAAAGGGCGACCGCGTATAAAACGGTTATACCTACAATTTGTATCGCGCCAAAGAAATTCCGCAAAAGACGACTGCGCCGCTTTTGATATCGTTTCGGCTTTGCCCGTGAATTCATTTATCCGTTAAGTATAATTGGATTAGTACTTTGTGTTTTTCAAAAGAATGATCATACGCAATATTGATATCTGGCAATTGTTCGGTAGATTAAACATATTCAATATAAAAAAAAGTTGGCGAGTAAATTTTTTTCCAAGAGGCTAAATTTTAGGGGTTCTTTACATCCCTCATTTCTTTATAAGCCAAGTTCCTATAAACGCGGGGGCGCCAGACGCCTTAGCCGACTCGAATCGGGCGCCCTCGGTTATCTTTGCTCATGGAAGCTGTGGATGCTCTTCTCATGTTCGCTGTTCCAGTATGTTGGGGTTCAGTTAGCGTATTCGTTCGCTGTGCATTAGACGCAGCTCGAAACGATCCATCCCTAAAGCTCACGATATCTAATAATATATTGACCTAAAAATGTTGCGTGACGATTGCTACGCGTTAATGAAACGCTGCGATTTCGGCGTACTAAATTAGACATTTGTTCGAATTTCTGTCGAAGTAAAACTCATTATTTCCTATTATTAATATTTACGAGGGTACGTTATGTGCTAGTGTTTATAAATGAGCGGGCTAACGGGCGGGTGAAGCTATATATTAGAAGCCAGCAGGTTTCTCGTCAGTGCGGTTCCGACCCTTTATATTGTAGTAGTTGCCGGTATCGTTAATGTTATATGGCCAAAAATTGGCCGATAGCTGTCTAAAATGCTTTAGGATATGTCCGATTTAATGATTTTGTGTCTCGGAATTCTCAATCTACGAAATGGAGCTTGAGTTATTACTTTACTGTTTAGTTTTTTCGTTAAGACACGTGTTTGCAAACAACACATCGCCTCCTGAGAATGTTCCTCAAACACTTCGGTATGAAGCACCAGATGACTGCCAGTGGTGGATACGTGAACCAGCTGTAGCGGGTGGACAAGATGAAGTAGCGTTAACGTGTAAATTACGGACTATAAACAGTGAGTTTGACACAACTAACTTTAGCGTCATTCCTTCAGAACACACTACCTCCCTTCGCGTAGAATGCAGTGATGTAATCATGTCTCGAAGTAGTTTAGACGATCGCAGTTTTGTACATTTGATAAAATTACGGGAATTAGAGTTGGAACATTGCAAATTAGGGCGATGGCCAGCGGGTACGTTAATGGGATTACGAGATCTAAGAAATCTAACTGTTCGAACTCATAACACTAATTGGCCGGCGATGAGCTTAGATCTTGCAGCCGAAAGCTTTGTGCCCGTCCGTCAGTTGGAAAGATTAGATTTGAGCTGTAATAATATCTGGTCGTTTCCCGAAAACATTTTTTGCCCGCTCACTAATCTGGTCACATTAAACGTTAGCGAAAATAGGCTTCAAGACGTTAGCGACTTAGGCTTCCGCGAGAAGGCATCGGGCGCACCATTACCTTTAATTAGCATTCCGGAGGAAGAGCACTTACATCGTGCCGAAATGCCCAAGGGCTTTACACATCCTTGTAGTTTAGATATACAAGTATTAGACACCTCGTTTAATCACTTCGTCTTGATACCGGCGAGCGGATTCAGCGTTTTACGCAGATTGCGTGAACTTTTCATTCACAACAACGAAATATCGATGGTCGCCGATAGGGCCCTAGCCGGTCTTAAAGCACTACAGATATTTGATTTGTCGAACAACAAAGTCGTGGCGCTCCCTCCCGAGCTGTTCAAAGACTCCGCGGGATCCATAAAAGAAATTTATCTTCAAAACAATTCTATCAGCGTTTTAGCTCCAGGACTTTTTTCAAACTTAGAACAACTACTCGCCTTAGATTTATCAAAAAATCATTTAACCAGCGCTTGGATAAACAGCGAAACATTCTCCGGATTAATTAGACTCGTATTGTTGAATTTATCCTACAATCGGATTTCTAAATTAGAACCCGCGTTTTTTAGGGATCTCTACACCCTACAGATTCTAAACTTGGAGCACAATTTATTGCAAAGCATTCCGGCGGACACGTTCGCGCCTATGAGCAATTTACACACTTTAATTATTTCTTATAACAAGATCACGTATTTGGATGCGTACTCCCTGAATGGCCTTTACGTACTATCTCTTCTGGGGATGGATAATAACTTACTTGAAGGAATTCACCCAGAAGCTTTTAGAAATTGTTCCAGTTTGCAAGATCTAAATCTCAACGGTAACGTGCTCTCGGCTGTGCCATTGGCACTTAAGAACATGCGTTTACTTCGAACAGTCGACTTAGGAGAGAATTCTATTTCGGCTTTGGAGGAGCCCGGTTTTCGCGGCATGAACAATTTATACGGCTTGAGATTAATCGGAAATCAACTACAGAATATAAGCAAACGAGCATTTGCGGATTTGCCGGCTCTGCAGATTCTAAATCTTGCCCGAAATAAGATTCAGAGGATAGAGCACGGCGCCTTTGAATCTAGTCCCACTTTGCAGGCTATTCGGTTGGATGCTAATCTCTTGACTGATATTAACGGACTATTTGCGGATATTCCCAGTTTATTGTGGTTAAATATTTCGGACAATCAGCTTGAGTGGTTCGACTACGCTCTTATACCGAGAGGATTGCAGTGGCTCGATATGCATAAAAATAACGTAAAAGAAATTGGAAATCATTACGCTTTAGATTTAGAACTTCAACTACAAACCCTAGATGCGAGCTTCAATAAGCTTACAAAATTAAGTAGCGTTTCAGTTCCGAGCAGCATAGAACTGCTTTTTCTGAACGATAACCTTATATCAGTTGTCGAACCCCACACATTTTTAAGGAAGACTAATCTAACGCGAGCGGATCTGTACGCTAATCAGATAGTAAGCATGGACTTGAACGCGCTCAGGCTTACACCCGTTGATCCCGATCGACCCTTACCCGAATTCTACATCGGCGGAAATCCATTTCAATGCGACTGCACTATGGAGTGGTTGCAGAGAATTAACAAACTCGACCACCTCAGGCAACATCCACGCGTTATGGATCTCGACAGCATCTACTGTAAGCTCCTGTATAATCGTGACAGTAATTACCTACCTCTAATTGAAGCCGAATCTTCCCAATTTTTATGCACGTATAAAACCCATTGTTTCGCATTGTGCCATTGTTGCGATTTCGACGCGTGCGATTGCGAAATGACATGTCCCACGAACTGCACTTGTTATCACGATCAATCCTGGTCCGCTAACGTCGTCGAATGTTCGGGAGTTGGTTATACGGAGATGCCGAGTAGAATACCAATGGACGCTACCGAAGTTTATTTGGACGGGAATAGTTTCGGAGAGCTCTCGAGCCACTCATTCATAGGGCGTAAAAACTTGAAAGTGCTCTATGCGAATAATTCCAACATCGCCGCAGTCTATAACCATACTTTCAGCGGATTACGTCGATTAACCGTATTGCACTTGGAGAATAATCGCATTAAGCAACTACTAGGATTTGAATTAGCAACGTTGGAGAGTTTACGCGAGTTGTATATGCAAGGCAATCTCATTCATTACGTTGATAATAGAACTTTTCTGGAGTTGAAGCAGCTGGAGGTTTTGCGAATTGATGGCAACCGTTTGACTACATTTGAAGTTTGGCAGTTTATAAACAACCCTTACTTAGTTGAAATTGGACTCGGTGAAAATTTGTGGTCTTGCGATTGTCATTACGTTCAAAAGTATAGAACGTGGTTACAAGTAAATTTAGGCAAAGTTTTAGATTCGGCTAAGATTGTGTGTAACCTCAATAATTCGACAAAAAGTGTCGGGCTTTTAATGACCGACTTTAATTCGACGTCTTGCACCGCGTACAGCATAAGCTCCCACGCAATTGTCGAAAGTCAAGTCATGAACGACTATTTACCGATGTTGTTGGTAGCAATGTGTGTTTTTTTAGCAAGCGTAGTTATTGTTTGTGGAGCTTTTTATTACCGCAAGGAATTAAGGGTGTGGATATACTCACGCTGCGGTTTAAGAATGTGTTATAAAACTACCGCGTTCGAAGAGCAACAAGATAAAGATAGACTTTTTGATGCATACGTGAGTTATAGCGCTAAAGATGACGCGTTCGTAAATCAAGTTCTTGTACCTGGACTTGAGGGTGCCGACGCTAACTACAGGCTTTGCTTGCACTACAGGGATTTCAACGTTTCCACATATGTAGCCGATACAATAATTGAAGCCGTTGAATCCTCGCGGCGTACTATTATCGTATTATCCAAAAACTTTTTGCACAACGAATGGTGCAGATTTGAATTTAAATCTGCTTTGCACGAAGTGTTAAAGGACAGACGACGTAGGTTAATTTTTATAGTGACGGGTGAACTACCTCAACGAGATTTAGACCCAGATTTAAGGTTGTATTTAAAAACTAATACTGTGATCGAATGGGGGGATCGCCAATTTTGGCAAAAATTGCAATTCGCGATGCCGGACGTTAAAAGAGCGTGCGTACATCAACGTTCCTCTGTTAATATTTACGCTTCGACGGCACCGATGCATTTGGAGCGTTCCCGAAGTCCTGCTCTACCTCCGCCTCCACCTCCAGGCAAACTGCCACCATTTCTGCAACATCCCCCAAGTCTCCCTCGGGATTCAAGGACATTGCCTCATCCTCTTTGGACGTAGCGGAATGTTCGCCGCAGGTAAGACATTTCGATTTCATTTTAAATATGTAAGACACATTAGAGTAAATTACTGCCATGGAAACATATGCAAGACTTCTCAGATTGAAATTTCAATGGTGATACATTTAGTGAACAAAATTAAGCAAATTTCGATTCTAAAGTAGCAAGGTAAAAAATTGGAATTCGCACACAAAAATGAAAATTTTATGACAAATTCATGTCAAGCTTTAAATTAGCACACGCCTTCGTCGCTTTTAATAATTCAGTTTCATTTAACATCTACTACGTGATATTCATAATTCAGTAGCTGATAAAACGTTTTATAACTAGGTAAGATGTTATCGGTAGCTGCCTTTGATTAAGTAACGTTATTACAGAATTATTCCTTCATTAATAACAGCTTTCTCGCTACACGTTGCTAATAATTCCTAACTCAAAACTTGATCGTGCTTTTGGCACCCACTATTGAAAATTTAGTGTCACTCTAAAATGAGAATTTCCATTAACGTGTTTATAACGTTAAAGTGTGATAACTGAAAAAAATTACGTTATTAGTTAAGCGTCTTATCACTATCACAAACAAAACATCGTATCGATCACGCTTTCCCCTGATCCATTGCGATCATAAATGCTTTACTGGAAGATACCTACGCATCACAGGCACCGAATACTCTATAAACATAAGGAATATTGCAAAGACACATTCTAATATTCTGCGAACGTTTCAATTTCACTATGGGCATCTAGGAACATTATAAGGATTTCGTCAGTAAATTGAATCGTTGTTGACTCTTTTTCTTTTATGCATCAGTATGGAATAGTCTCGAATGATCTCTACATAATACGTGAATGGATGTTCATTTGGGAATATTGAGAGTGGTAGTGAAATATTCTGGGCGGATTGCATATTAAACTGTGTAAGGCAGTCAGAATAAAGAAATTTCTTTTTGAAGTGTAGGTACCTAATACATAAGACATTTATATACCGTGGTTTGGTTCTGCTTCTGCTGATGACTGTTGCTGTTCCAACTGAGTAGAAACTCTCTCCTGTGGTGGTTGTTCGACAGCTCATGCTTACCTGAAAACAATTCTTTGAAATATTATTTATTTATGGCTGCTCGGACGCCTTGTATAAATCGATCGCGATCTCGGCAGCGCAGTATCGTAGCACTTTCGGGTTTGCGGCATTATTTATTTATTCATTCCAAACAGGCGTACGCCTAATTAGGTACATGAAATGTAAACTAACTTAAACAATTGAGAAAGCCTAAAATCGACACTGTACTACTGTATGTCACTCCCAAGGAGTTTTAATTAGACGAATAGTAGACGATCACAAGTTTTGAAAATTTTTTAAACGGAATCGGTAAATCAAGATCAATAATTGACGTTAGCAAATGATTCAACAAACGCAACATAGCTAAGAGGGGTGAGTGGAAGCGAAAAGTAGTCGTCGGAATGTGAAACATAATCAGTTGAACGTGTCGTCCGATTAGGAACTTTAAGAGACATTAAGGATAGCAGATAGATTTGGTCCACTAGATTATTCCATAGTTTATGACCAAACTGTACCAAAGCTATGCTTCTGCGATTAGCAAGACTTTGTATTTCAAATTCATGCCTGAGATTTGTAGATCTAACATTAAATTCGGGGTAGGTGTTATTTTTTTTAAAATATAGGAATCATAAATCTATTTTGAACTTTTTCGATGCGTTTTATTTGGTAAAGTGTATGGGGATGCCATACTACGGATATGTATACTCTAGCCTGGGTCTGACCAGCGTGAAGTCCAAGATTTTTAACGTACGAATGCATTTAAAATTAGCAGATTGTCTAAGAACAAAACCTAACATTTTGTAGGCGCTAGTAGCAATGTTTTCAATGTGTTTATTAAAGTTGAGAGAAGAATCATAGACAACACCAAGGTCTTTGATAGATTCCACTCGTTTTAGTTTTGTTCCGAACATTTCGTAATCGAATCTTATATATTGATTCTGGTGCGAAATATAGATAAAACTAGGCATTTGGAGATATTTAGTGGAAGTTTATTGTTAAGGCCCCACTTAAGTAGACGGTCTATGTGCTTTTGAAGGAGGTTACAATCCTCAACAGAGACGACTTCAGAATAGATTTTTAGGTCATCTGCAAACATAAGTGAGTTTGAGGTAATTATGGACATACGAAAATCGTTAATAAAGATCAAAAACAACAGTGGTCCTAGGTTGGACCCTTGAGGTACACCTGAATTGGCCTCAAACTTTCCTGAAGTATTACCATCAAATGTTATTTGAAGGTGCGATTTTTTAGATATGAAGCAAAAAAATTTAGCCAATGGAGAGTTAGTCCACGTAAATACAGTTTTCCCAGTAACAAATCGTGATCCACTTTGTCGAAAGCTTTGGTAAAATCTGTATAGATCACGTCAACTTGTTGTTTGGAGTCTAGAGATTCCTGGACGTGATTAGTGAAAGTTTATAGGTTTGTTAAAGTAGATTTGTGGGTCACGAACCCGTGTTGGGAATCATCTAATGAAGGTTTTATATGGATAAACAGGTTTGTGTGCAATATTAGTTCAAAAAGTTTAGCGGGCGCTGAAAGTATTGCTGTAGGTCGGTAGTTTTCAACCAATTTCTTATTCCCGGATTTGTGAATTGGTACGACAATCGATTCCTTCCACATATGGGGAAAGGTTTCCGTCTTAATTGCTAGATTGTATATATGAAGTAGTGGTTTTTCGAGCCATTCTGAACAACCTCGTACTATATATGGAGGAAACATGTCATTACCCGCTGCCTTTTTTGGTTTTAATTTTTTAATAGCATTTCTGTAGTCTTCCGCTGTAATTTTATTTAGTGTGAACATATCGTTCGAGATAACTTTACGGTCATTCGGAAAGTTGTTTGCATAATTGCTTTTATCATTGCAATAGACCCAGTTAAAATACTGGCCAAAGGAGTCAGGAGCAACTGAAAGTATGTTACAATCCGATTTCCTTTGCTGCTTAACGTAAGTCCAGAAATGATTTATGTTGGTATTAATATCTTGCTCTGTTTCATATAAGCACAGACAACAAGTATATGTTGTCTGTGATATAAGTAATTCACATGGGCAGCCCTAGTCAATCGCTTTAACCTACTCCTAGCCTCTAAAGTTTATATCATGGATGGAGAGCGGACAATTTTCTAAATCTGAGATAATAATTTTTTATTTTGAGAGTATTAATAATCTCATTAGTAAACCATATTGGATATTTGGACTTGTTTTTCTTTCTTTTAGCAACCACGCGATTGAAAATTTCATATACAACATTATAAAAGCAATTATATTCGCGCTATCGTGTTTTTCCTGCATCGCTTAGTCTGAACGCCGAGTCATTCCGGGAGTTCATAATTTATGAATTTTACCAGAACGTTATGATCCGATTATAATAGCCATTGAACATTCGGGTATAAAAATCAACTCAGAAGCCAATAAAACAAAATTACTCAATGATGTGAAACGGTGAAAGCTACTCTCGAAGCTACTGATCTGAGAAATCAAAAATGCGCTGAAGTCTATAGTGATGGCCCATCAGAGACTTTTTTTGAACTTGTTTGATGTACGGGATATACGACATGGTAAAATCAATTAATAGTCAATGAAGCAACAATGTTTCTGCAAATTGAGACAGTGAGGTTATATCGATTCAACATGATCGCTGTATTACTACATTAATGTTTGAACACTCAATAGTGAAATTATGAAACTGGAATGTTCTCGAATTACATATACCTACTACGAATATTCAAATCTGCTTAGTGCTTAGTATAGATGTTTTCTTGGTATTTAAATTAGAATACAACATTTTTAACGCATTTTGCATAGAACCCCCACTTTTGAAAATGGGTCAGAAAGACGGACGGTATGTGGTAGCAAACGGTTCTTTTCCTTGAGACCTTTAATTAGAATACCATGAAAGATCAAATTAATTTCCTTTTTTTTTTAATTCTTAAAAAAATGCGCTAAAAATGGGAACAAAAAATGAGCAGTAAAAGAATATGAAACGCCTGATGAAACGTTAACTTTCATTAGTAAAAGGAACCGAAAAAATTGCAGAAAATAAAATGCAAAAAAATCTTTAAGAGAAGAGAATCTGACAAACTTACCATTTACAAATTGTAGGGATTTTTGCTCGGATTTTTGTAGATTTTGTTAGTTATGTTTGGCACAAACTGTAATTAACAGGTAGGCTTCCATTGACATGCGCCAAGGATAGTGGAACCCGTTTTTTGAAAGAATTTTCTGCTCTCTCTCTTTCAGTTCTGCACATAGTGCAACGTTGTCACCGATTGTCACTCTATCGTTTAGCCAGTTGCGCTTTTTTGCCTACAATAATCACGGTGATATGAGAAATAAGAGTCAACGTTCTCACGGTACCTACTTAATTTTTCAAAATTCAATTTTTGTTCGTCGTGCAGTTTTAGACCGATTTCCTTGGTGAACTCATTGGTTCTCTATGAGAGCATTAATAAAATTAGCCTTAAAAAATCCCCGACCCAAAGTTTATTTACATGTTCAAAGATTCGAATGTTGATCCACTAAGGTTTTACGTGCACGTACTGCGGAAATAGGGAGTATTTGAAGTACTGCGCTTACGCTACTGGGTCCTGTCAGATAGTTAAGTACTGGTATGGTCTGTCGCTGTAGTACTGCGAGATACTTCAATACTTCTACCACAGTTTAAATTAACCTTTACAAATTCCTCTGCCTTCAGTGCGTCTGAATTCACTTTTAAGATGATCTGCGCATGCACAAGCTCAACCAGGGCGCATTTGTGTATGTTAAAGTAAATTTTAATTTATGCATTAACTTTCCCATATGTGCCCACCTACGGATCGCGATTGTACCAGCGATTAAAACCAGAAAGAAAATAGTTAAGTCACTTTTGAGCAAGAGGCGAAGAGTGCAATTTCAAATTTGTTTTTTCGATTATAATAGCCCTTATGGACAATTTCATGCCTTAACGAGAATATACAAACATGAAATAATTTTTAATTCCTGATCGAATGACATTAATACCAAGTAAGTACCAAGTAAGTGGTGTAGTTCCGGAGCTTTGTGACACAGACAGACGACAGACAGACATCAAGACCGAAAAAGTGCACTTTTTATTTTTTGAGAGTGAAAGTGCACTAAAAAGTATGGATAAACCTCGAGATAAACTGAAATATCAGAAGTTTTTTTAAATCGTAGTTTTAGTTCTGGGCTAATCTCAGTTACTTTGGAGTATTTGTGAAACGGTGATGAATATAAATCATATGGATTACTAATGATATGAAGGCGCTTTAGAAGAGAAACGAAGGGAATTATGGATATTTCTTTTAACGTGCTTAACTGGTGCTGCTGTTGTACAACCAAATTGTACACGGTTTTAGATAAATTTCAGAATTTTTCTCTTTCATTTAGGCACAAAATAAAAGTTTTAGCCACGTGGCGCCAACGTGACCTCACATTTTTTTTGACATCACCAATGGATATATTTCTTGCAGACGTCTCAATCGCCCTTTGTGAGTACCCTCTTCCGACAATCCGTTCTTGAGGTGTAAGGGAATATACTCACTGATCCCAAAAAAGAGTCGCACGGGAAAGTTATAGTTTGTACAAACCAACTTATTTCGATGAGACCTTCCATTAGAATACCATGAAGGGTAGAGTATGTGTTTACCCCCCCCCCCCCCCATTTTCTAAAGTTTAACTTGGCACCACTAAAGGCATGCGTATGCAAAATCTGAAACCAATTGGTTGTCGTATGTAAAAGGTATGCACGTTTTACTTTCAAAAACAGCATCTCAGGAAATAACTCGTGGGGGGGGGGGGCTCCTTTTAGACAGCGAAATTTGATGGCCGTCTGGCACACCTTCAAGGTATAGGCTACCTACTGCACAAAATTCCAGGACCACTTCCCTAGAAGAAGTTCGTATCAACGGCAGAAGTGGGTCCGGACGGACGGACGGACAAAACGTAAACAATAGCACATTTGTTTTAATTCTTAAAAAATGCGCTAGAAATAATAGTCTACTCCGGTCTACTCTGTAACGAGTTCTGTTATAATTCTTTGATGAATGAATGAGAGGGGGTGCATATGTGTGTGGTATTGTATTAGGCAGTTTTGCCTCCGTCAGTAAGATCTTGTGGAGGGCTACCACATTTCCTTTGTCGGTATCCACTTCCGATGTCCCGTTCACCCACAATTCGCGCTTGAAGTTTTGATTCCACCACCAATAAGATCTTGTCGGGGGCAACTACATTCCATTTGTCGTTACCAACTTCCCAAGTCCCGTTTACCCGGAATTTGCGTTTGAAGTTTTGATTCCACCATCAGTAAGATCTTGTCGGAGGCAACCACATTCCCTTGGTCGATACCCACTTCCTACGATCCGTTCACGCACAATTCGCATTTTCGACGATTTCGCTCGACAAAATAAGGAGCACTCAATTTTGGGGCACTTCTCATAGCTCGCGTTTCTATTTGGCGATACGAGGCAGATAGACCGTGATTCGATTATACAGGGTTCCTATAGATGATTCCTCGGGTTTCAAAATCTTATATTTGCTAGGATTGCACTGAGAACAATCATTGACACATCAAAGGAAGCAGAAACTCTCACAGTTTACTCCCGAAATTCCAATGTTTGATGTGTGCCCCATTTGTCACACGACACACGACTAAGTGTGGTGTCACACTATGCGTTTTTACCGCTCCCGCTAAAACGGATGCGGTTTGACAGGATGAGATCTACTTGTCACACTATTCCGGTTTAACGGGATGCGTTTTTGCTATATTTTGGCAGTCTAAGTAGTGTCATGTCTCAATTATTGTTAAAGATGGTTTATGCGCTTGAGGCGGAGGGGCTATTGCGAAAGCAGATATATTGTCAATATTAGATTGATCCTTTTAATTCAGGACGAGAATCTAATAATAGGTTCGCGAAGATTTATGAAAAAATTCGAATGAACAAGAAAAATTTTTTTGTATATTACCGAATGTCCAAAAATTCAATTTCTACCCATGATTTCTCCCTACAGCTTTTATCTACATACTCTTTAGATTGTTTTTCCCACAGTGCAGTTTTTGCATGCACGCACTCGATGAATAAACCGACATCAAAGATTGTAAACCTAACAAAACACCCGGTTGCAACGCTCAGTGTGACAACTGATGACGACCAACGTGCAACAACACGTGGTTTCATGTCATTGGGGTTGTCATGTCATCCTGCGCAGCGGCAGCAGGATGCGGTTGCATCCGGTTGGTGCGGCGAAAACGCATATATGTGACTAGTACCATTTAATAAAGTGTGATATTATCATCCCGTCAAACAGGAGCGTTTTAGAGGGAACGGTAAAAACGCATAGTGTGACACCACACTAACGTTCCAGCTCATACCACGCGTATTGTAACAATCATGCCCATATTGTCTATTGTTATTACAGCAGCACCGATGCGTCTCTTAAGTTCATGAAGTGTTCTTGTCAATGGGATAAATACAAACAATAAATTTCACATAGTCTCAAGGGCAGGAATCACAAGTCGTCAGATCGGCAGATCGGGGGGCCATGCGAACAGAACGCAGTCATTTGAATTGGAACGCCCGCGAGGTGGAAGTTTAGTGACTTCTTTCTTTAGAGGCATGTTTATGTAACCCCACAGACACAGAATACTTGACGAACTTAGGAGACGTCAGTGATGCTTTGGTATAACAATTGACATGGATAGGTTACAAAATGTGTGGCTACTAAGTGATTTACGAATAGGTTCCTTGGTATATTTTCCAATTAAATGACGCGCAAATAGCGGAGACGAAATGGCGACAGATTTACCTCTGCAAAGTTCGCAAGAAATTCGTCTTACATACGTCGCCTTTAGATTTGATGATTCAAGTACACTTTCCACGCCCAATTTTGAGCGAATTAATGCGTTCCGATTCTAGCACTGTGCGGGAGACCAAATGAGGACGATTTTCGAAAGACGCGGCCAGCCCATCGCCATTTTATCCTTCTTACCTCCTCCATGATGCCCCTGCCTTTCGCTTTATGTCTTATCTCGGTGTTTCTGATTTTGTCTATTAGTGACGTTATATTTTCTAGCCTATGCGAAGGAAAAAAAATAATTTTTCAGTTACCTGCGACTGTTTTTATACTAGACGACGTCTACACACCGGTAATGTGCAAGTGTCGTATTTCTTTCAGAGATTTGTTTTTTTACGAATTCATATATTTGATCATGGGTAATCTATACTTATAGGATTATTGGATAATCGAGGACCAATTGATTTAAGTGCATTGTTGGCAATTCCGCCGCACGATACATATTAGCGAGGTTGTTACCAGTGATGATGGACCGTCTCATGTTAAAAGTCGTTTCTCTTTATTTCACTAATTGTTCGAAAGATTAAAAATTAAATATCATATACATAAAACAAAGGTCCATTATAAATAAGATCTTATACGCTGATACGCAGTTGTACTGAGAGTATTAAGATGTCATCTATTTCACACATCCAGTGATTACCAAAGAAATGTTTAATGTATGTAATAATGTACTTGGTAGATTGTTTAGATCATAATAGTAATAACGAGTTAATGAAATAACCCATGGAAATAACCGATTGATTGAATACCACGTTAACGTGGTAAGGTTAAGGTAAGGTTAACGTTAAGATATCTGATTAGGGATCGATTTTTCACCTTACAGTTAAATTTACCTGACAGTTGATTTCGCAAGTACCAGAATAACGGAAAAGTGAAGGCCTGGTCTTACCTAAATGTGTTGTTTTCTGGCTCTACTATCCTACTAGCAAGTGTAGATATTTACAACGTAATTGAACTTAGTTTGAGATGAATTATAAAAGTGTCACTATTCTGACATACGTATTTCGGGACCGTTTTTTCGCATAAATTTATAATAAGAGCTTCAAAAGTATATAGTAACTTAATATAGCCTATCAAAATATCAGTCACAACGCAGAACTTCATTTTGATCGTATCAGTGAAACGACCGATTTTAAGATTTGTTGGCTATGCACCTTTTGTTAGCCGGAACGTTCTAATGCATATCTTTCTTCTTTTTATGACTTTTCATCCTTTGAACTTAATACAATATAAAGCAGACGAGAATAGCTGTCAAGACTATTAATTTTTTCAGGATGGTATACACGGGGTTTAAAGTATTTAAGCCGTTACATTCCAAAAGCTTTTTAGTTATAGAAATGTTTGCTATGATCCTCGAGTTTAAGGGGGCTAGGGATAGAGGATAGGCAACACACAATGGTCACTGAAATTTGCAATAAAAGTCGAAACTTTTGAGTAATTTTTAAAGCCCAAATATTAATTCTAACTAGAGGTCTTATCGGAAATTGATAGAGATATAGAAAGTCATTAAATGTAGCGATTTATTTTTTTGATAAAATTATTTAAGTCGTGTATAAATGATAATCTTGAATTTACTAAGAACGCGAATACTGGCCTTAGTAAAAAAAATATTTAAAAAGTAAATCCGCACAATTTATTTAGTAACTAAGTGGATTAAAAAAATATATTACGAACTGTTTCAAATTATGAAATAAAACGTAATTTTTACTCAAAAGTTTATATAAAATATAGCGACGGAAGAAATGCAATACCTTCCATACAATGACGATAGGCAACTCAGGTAGCACTTTTACCTGGAAAATATTAGCACCTAATGACCATTATACTTATATACAATGGTTTATGACCCTTATTAGACCAGTAACAAAAGAATCTCAATGCCTTCCATTTATTCGTCTATTAGTACCAACGATAATTGACCGATAATTAAAAAAATATTGTACGTCAATAAATGTAATATTCAGGAGTAACAACGTTTTAATTTTTTAGACCCGTTTCATACATTTTTTTCATACATTTGATGTAGGTGTATTGTTACCTACTTATCAAAAAAGCAATTTAATAATATCGATTACATAAAAATTATGTACAATTTGGACGATGTACCTATTATAGATAAACATGACGAATTGTTTGTTGTCGGCACCTTCTTGAATCTAGCAGCTCTGTTAAAAAACTGTTCATAAAAAAATTGATAATCTTGTGTCTTACATACTTTAGGTGACAAATCTCAACGAAAATTTCAACTAGCAATTTTGTCCACCAATGAAATGCGGATTTCGTGTCACATTTCCATGGCAACCAAGGAATTTATCGTCAATTTTTTGATGTAAAAAGGTAATAATGTTTTGACATAAAACGTCACTTTTCCGTTGAGGGTCACTACGGTGTGAAATTTTCTTACTGAATACCACAGTGCTTGAATAGAATTTTTTTCTTGCTCACGAATATTTTGCGAAAGTTCAAATATTTGTGAGCTCGAAAAGTTTCCGGAAATAGCAAGCACTATTACAAGTGATAATTTTTTATTTCAGCATGTCGTTAGTAAAAAATTGTCAAAGTCCTCGTGTGAGATCTTGTCGAAGCTACCACATTCCCTTCGTCGGTACTCGCGTCCGACGTCCCGTGCATCTCCAATTTGCGTTTGAAGTTTTACTCCACCATCAGTAAGATCTTGGTGGGAGTCACCACATTCCCTTTCTCGGTACCCACTTCCGACGTCTCGCTCACCCGCAATTCGAGTTTAAAGTTTTTACTCACCATCAGATTGTTTTCAAAATGGTGCCGTTGGAAAGATCTTGTAAACGGACACAATAACTGCGTGGCGAAAATTTGTTTTTTTCCTTGGTTAACCTCATTTTACAAGGCGCACGTCTGCGAGGGGTAGTTGACTTAGGAATTGGGTACCGACAAAGGGAATGTGTTAGCTTGCGATAAGATCTTTTTGATGGTGGCTAATACAATACTGATCTGCCACACAAAAATGCGCTGATCTCTCTTCGATCCCACACGAGGACTTTGATAATTTTTTAATCTACCTATGCTTTTGATAATTCCACTGTAGGTTTGACGGCTAGCCAAATAAACTATTTTCGTAAACCATCAGGCGAATGGCGTGTTGGAATTGGAAAATTTCCGAAAATCTATTAAAACATTTTTTGTAATGAAAAATGAGTCATTTATTTTGTTGTAAATTAGATCAGAATTCAGATATATAATTTGATAAATGGGGGAAGGTTGAAAACGCAGCAAATACCGGGCTACATTGCGGAAGCCATGCGAAATATCGAAAACTGTTCATCTAACTGAAGAAAAGTACCATTCTTACATCCGCGGCACTTGTGAAAATCGTTGTCATATAAATTTAGAAATCTATGGGGCCGTAGTTTGATCGGATGTGATAATTGTTTAAATAAATTTGTGCTATGAACCACAAAAATTGAAGACCAGTTTTTCTTGTTTCGGAAATTGTTCCCTTCATTACCCGAGTAAATCTCAAAAAGTCATTATTCTAAATCCCCGTATAGGAAGTAAGTAGGAATGATATCTTAGAAAGTAATACACTCGGTAATACATTAGATTAGTAATATTTTTATATAGGTATGTTAGTATGTAGAGCTTTCAGCTTTGATTTCATATTCTATATTCAAAGGTTTCCAGTATTACTAAAACTGTAAAACATCAGGAGAAAGTTAAAATTCCATAAATCAGTTACTTTTGTTGAATAGCCGCTAATGAGGGTCTGGAATCTGGTTTTATTGTAGGAAGATGAGGTCATTTGCAAATTGCAGGTAGCTTATGCCTGATGAAACTTGTCGAATTGCACGATTGGTTGCCTATATAATTATTTGCGTAGGTGCAGCTTAAATTTTGAATGGCCTGTCCCTAGCCGCCTTAA
>NW_022170403.1:49198777-49251580 GCF_008802855.1 Photinus pyralis | reverse complement strand
CGTGTTTTTCCTGCATCGCTTAGTCTGAACGCCGAGTCATTCCGGGAGTTCATAATTTATGAATTTTACCAGAACGTTATGATCCGATTATAATAGCCATTGAACATTCGGGTATAAAAATCAACTCAGAAGCCAATAAAACAAAATTACTCAATGATGTGAAACGGTGAAAGCTACTCTCGAAGCTACTGATCTGAGAAATCAAAAATGCGCTGAAGTCTATAGTGATGGCCCATCAGAGACTTTTTTTGAACTTGTTTGATGTACGGGATATACGACATGGTAAAATCAATTAATAGTCAATGAAGCAACAATGTTTCTGCAAATTGAGACAGTGAGGTTATATCGATTCAACATGATCGCTGTATTACTACATTAATGTTTGAACACTCAATAGTGAAATTATGAAACTGGAATGTTCTCGAATTACATATACCTACTACGAATATTCAAATCTGCTTAGTGCTTAGTATAGATGTTTTCTTGGTATTTAAATTAGAATACAACATTTTTAACGCATTTTGCATAGAACCCCCACTTTTGAAAATGGGTCAGAAAGACGGACGGTATGTGGTAGCAAACGGTTCTTTTCCTTGAGACCTTTAATTAGAATACCATGAAAGATCAAATTAATTTCCTTTTTTTTTTAATTCTTAAAAAAATGCGCTAAAAATGGGAACAAAAAATGAGCAGTAAAAGAATATGAAACGCCTGATGAAACGTTAACTTTCATTAGTAAAAGGAACCGAAAAAATTGCAGAAAATAAAATGCAAAAAAATCTTTAAGAGAAGAGAATCTGACAAACTTACCATTTACAAATTGTAGGGATTTTTGCTCGGATTTTTGTAGATTTTGTTAGTTATGTTTGGCACAAACTGTAATTAACAGGTAGGCTTCCATTGACATGCGCCAAGGATAGTGGAACCCGTTTTTTGAAAGAATTTTCTGCTCTCTCTCTTTCAGTTCTGCACATAGTGCAACGTTGTCACCGATTGTCACTCTATCGTTTAGCCAGTTGCGCTTTTTTGCCTACAATAATCACGGTGATATGAGAAATAAGAGTCAACGTTCTCACGGTACCTACTTAATTTTTCAAAATTCAATTTTTGTTCGTCGTGCAGTTTTAGACCGATTTCCTTGGTGAACTCATTGGTTCTCTATGAGAGCATTAATAAAATTAGCCTTAAAAAATCCCCGACCCAAAGTTTATTTACATGTTCAAAGATTCGAATGTTGATCCACTAAGGTTTTACGTGCACGTACTGCGGAAATAGGGAGTATTTGAAGTACTGCGCTTACGCTACTGGGTCCTGTCAGATAGTTAAGTACTGGTATGGTCTGTCGCTGTAGTACTGCGAGATACTTCAATACTTCTACCACAGTTTAAATTAACCTTTACAAATTCCTCTGCCTTCAGTGCGTCTGAATTCACTTTTAAGATGATCTGCGCATGCACAAGCTCAACCAGGGCGCATTTGTGTATGTTAAAGTAAATTTTAATTTATGCATTAACTTTCCCATATGTGCCCACCTACGGATCGCGATTGTACCAGCGATTAAAACCAGAAAGAAAATAGTTAAGTCACTTTTGAGCAAGAGGCGAAGAGTGCAATTTCAAATTTGTTTTTTCGATTATAATAGCCCTTATGGACAATTTCATGCCTTAACGAGAATATACAAACATGAAATAATTTTTAATTCCTGATCGAATGACATTAATACCAAGTAAGTACCAAGTAAGTGGTGTAGTTCCGGAGCTTTGTGACACAGACAGACGACAGACAGACATCAAGACCGAAAAAGTGCACTTTTTATTTTTTGAGAGTGAAAGTGCACTAAAAAGTATGGATAAACCTCGAGATAAACTGAAATATCAGAAGTTTTTTTAAATCGTAGTTTTAGTTCTGGGCTAATCTCAGTTACTTTGGAGTATTTGTGAAACGGTGATGAATATAAATCATATGGATTACTAATGATATGAAGGCGCTTTAGAAGAGAAACGAAGGGAATTATGGATATTTCTTTTAACGTGCTTAACTGGTGCTGCTGTTGTACAACCAAATTGTACACGGTTTTAGATAAATTTCAGAATTTTTCTCTTTCATTTAGGCACAAAATAAAAGTTTTAGCCACGTGGCGCCAACGTGACCTCACATTTTTTTTGACATCACCAATGGATATATTTCTTGCAGACGTCTCAATCGCCCTTTGTGAGTACCCTCTTCCGACAATCCGTTCTTGAGGTGTAAGGGAATATACTCACTGATCCCAAAAAAGAGTCGCACGGGAAAGTTATAGTTTGTACAAACCAACTTATTTCGATGAGACCTTCCATTAGAATACCATGAAGGGTAGAGTATGTGTTTACCCCCCCCCCCCTCCCATTTTCTAAAGTTTAACTTGGCACCACTAAAGGCATGCGTATGCAAAATCTGAAACCAATTGGTTGTCGTATGTAAAAGGTATGCACGTTTTACTTTCAAAAACAGCATCTCAGGAAATAACTCGTGGGGGGGGGGGGCTCCTTTTAGACAGCGAAATTTGATGGCCGTCTGGCACACCTTCAAGGTATAGGCTACCTACTGCACAAAATTCCAGGACCACTTCCCTAGAAGAAGTTCGTATCAACGGCAGAAGTGGGTCCGGACGGACGGACGGACAAAACGTAAACAATAGCACATTTGTTTTAATTCTTAAAAAATGCGCTAGAAATAATAGTCTACTCCGGTCTACTCTGTAACGAGTTCTGTTATAATTCTTTGATGAATGAATGAGAGGGGGTGCATATGTGTGTGGTATTGTATTAGGCAGTTTTGCCTCCGTCAGTAAGATCTTGTGGAGGGCTACCACATTTCCTTTGTCGGTATCCACTTCCGATGTCCCGTTCACCCACAATTCGCGCTTGAAGTTTTGATTCCACCACCAATAAGATCTTGTCGGGGGCAACTACATTCCATTTGTCGTTACCAACTTCCCAAGTCCCGTTTACCCGGAATTTGCGTTTGAAGTTTTGATTCCACCATCAGTAAGATCTTGTCGGAGGCAACCACATTCCCTTGGTCGATACCCACTTCCTACGATCCGTTCACGCACAATTCGCATTTTCGACGATTTCGCTCGACAAAATAAGGAGCACTCAATTTTGGGGCACTTCTCATAGCTCGCGTTTCTATTTGGCGATACGAGGCAGATAGACCGTGATTCGATTATACAGGGTTCCTATAGATGATTCCTCGGGTTTCAAAATCTTATATTTGCTAGGATTGCACTGAGAACAATCATTGACACATCAAAGGAAGCAGAAACTCTCACAGTTTACTCCCGAAATTCCAATGTTTGATGTGTGCCCCATTTGTCACACGACACACGACTAAGTGTGGTGTCACACTATGCGTTTTTACCGCTCCCGCTAAAACGGATGCGGTTTGACAGGATGAGATCTACTTGTCACACTATTCCGGTTTAACGGGATGCGTTTTTGCTATATTTTGGCAGTCTAAGTAGTGTCATGTCTCAATTATTGTTAAAGATGGTTTGTGCGCTTGAGGCGGAGGGGCTATTGCGAAAGCAGATATATTGTCAATATTAGATTGATCCTTTTAATTCAGGACGAGAATCTAATAATAGGTTCGCGAAGATTTATGAAAAAATTCGAATGAACAAGAAAAATTTTTTTGTATATTACCGAATGTCCAAAAATTCAATTTCTACCCATGATTTCTCCCTACAGCTTTTATCTACATACTCTTTAGATTGTTTTTCCCACAGTGCAGTTTTTGCATGCACGCACTCGATGAATAAACCGACATCAAAGATTGTAAACCTAACAAAACACCCGGTTGCAACGCTCAGTGTGACAACTGATGACGACCAACGTGCAACAACACGTGGTTTCATGTCATTGGGGTTGTCATGTCATCCTGCGCAGCGGCAGCAGGATGCGGTTGCATCCGGTTGGTGCGGCGAAAACGCATATATGTGACTAGTACCATTTAATAAAGTGTGATATTATCATCCCGTCAAACAGGAGCGTTTTAGAGGGAACGGTAAAAACGCATAGTGTGACACCACACTAACGTTCCAGCTCATACCACGCGTATTGTAACAATCATGCCCATATTGTCTATTGTTATTACAGCAGCACCGATGCGTCTCTTAAGTTCATGAAGTGTTCTTGTCAATGGGATAAATACAAACAATAAATTTCACATAGTCTCAAGGGCAGGAATCACAAGTCGTCAGATCGGCAGATCGGGGGGCCATGCGAACAGAACGCAGTCATTTGAATTGGAACGCCCGCGAGGTGGAAGTTTAGTGACTTCTTTCTTTAGAGGCATGTTTATGTAACCCCACAGACACAGAATACTTGACGAACTTAGGAGACGTCAGTGATGCTTTGGTATAACAATTGACATGGATAGGTTACAAAATGTGTGGCTACTAAGTGATTTACGAATAGGTTCCTTGGTATATTTTCCAATTAAATGACGCGCAAATAGCGGAGACGAAATGGCGACAGATTTACCTCTGCAAAGTTCGCAAGAAATTCGTCTTACATACGTCGCCTTTAGATTTGATGATTCAAGTACACTTTCCACGCCCAATTTTGAGCGAATTAATGCGTTCCGATTCTAGCACTGTGCGGGAGACCAAATGAGGACGATTTTCGAAAGACGCGGCCAGCCCATCGCCATTTTATCCTTCTTACCTCCTCCATGATGCCCCTGCCTTTCGCTTTATGTCTTATCTCGGTGTTTCTGATTTTGTCTATTAGTGACGTTATATTTTCTAGCCTATGCGAAGGAAAAAAAATAATTTTTCAGTTACCTGCGACTGTTTTTATACTAGACGACGTCTACACACCGGTAATGTGCAAGTGTCGTATTTCTTTCAGAGATTTGTTTTTTTACGAATTCATATATTTGATCATGGGTAATCTATACTTATAGGATTATTGGATAATCGAGGACCAATTGATTTAAGTGCATTGTTGGCAATTCCGCCGCACGATACATATTAGCGAGGTTGTTACCAGTGATGATGGACCGTCTCATGTTAAAAGTCGTTTCTCTTTATTTCACTAATTGTTCGAAAGATTAAAAATTAAATATCATATACATAAAACAAAGGTCCATTATAAATAAGATCTTATACGCTGATACGCAGTTGTACTGAGAGTATTAAGATGTCATCTATTTCACACATCCAGTGATTACCAAAGAAATGTTTAATGTATGTAATAATGTACTTGGTAGATTGTTTAGATCATAATAGTAATAACGAGTTAATGAAATAACCCATGGAAATAACCGATTGATTGAATACCACGTTAACGTGGTAAGGTTAAGGTAAGGTTAACGTTAAGATATCTGATTAGGGATCGATTTTTCACCTTACAGTTAAATTTACCTGACAGTTGATTTCGCAAGTACCAGAATAACGGAAAAGTGAAGGCCTGGTCTTACCTAAATGTGTTGTTTTCTGGCTCTACTATCCTACTAGCAAGTGTAGATATTTACAACGTAATTGAACTTAGTTTGAGATGAATTATAAAAGTGTCACTATTCTGACATACGTATTTCGGGACCGTTTTTTCGCATAAATTTATAATAAGAGCTTCAAAAGTATATAGTAACTTAATATAGCCTATCAAAATATCAGTCACAACGCAGAACTTCATTTTGATCGTATCAGTGAAACGACCGATTTTAAGATTTGTTGGCTATGCACCTTTTGTTAGCCGGAACGTTCTAATGCATATCTTTCTTCTTTTTATGACTTTTCATCCTTTGAACTTAATACAATATAAAGCAGACGAGAATAGCTGTCAAGACTATTAATTTTTTCAGGATGGTATACACGGGGTTTAAAGTATTTAAGCCGTTACATTCCAAAAGCTTTTTAGTTATAGAAATGTTTGCTATGATCCTCGAGTTAAGGGGGCTAGGGATAGAGGATAGGCAACACACAATGGTCACTGAAATTTGCAATAAAAGTCGAAACTTTTGAGTAATTTTTAAAGCCCAAATATTAATTCTAACTAGAGGTCTTATCGGAAATTGATAGAGATATAGAAAGTCATTAAATGTAGCGATTTATTTTTTTGATAAAATTATTTAAGTCGTGTATAAATGATAATCTTGAATTTACTAAGAACGCGAATACTGGCCTTAGTAAAAAAAATATTTAAAAAGTAAATCCGCACAATTTATTTAGTAACTAAGTGGATTAAAAATATATATTACGAACTGCTTCAAATTATGAAATAAAACGTAATTTTTACTCAAAAGTTTATATAAAATATAGCGACGGAAGAAATGCAATACCTTCCATACAATGACGATAGGCAACTCAGGTAGCACTTTTACCTGGAAAATATTAACACCTAATGACCATTATACTTATATACAATGGTTTATGACCCTTATTAGACCAGTAACAAAAGAATCTCAATGCCTTCCATTTATTCGTCTATTAGTACCAACGATAATTGACCGATAATTAAAAAAATATTGTACGTCAATAAATGTAATATTCAGGAGTAACAACGTTTTAATTTTTTAGACCCGTTTCATACATTTTTTTCATACATTTGATGTAGGTGTATTGTTACCTACTTATCAAAAAAGCAATTTAATAATATCGATTACATAAAAATTATGTACAATTTGGACGATGTACCTATTATAGATAAACATGACGAATTGTTTGTTGTCGGCACCTTCTTGAATCTAGCAGCTCTGTTAAAAAACTGTTCATAAAAAAATTGATAATCTTGTGTCTTACATACTTTAGGTGACAAATCTCAACGAAAATTTCAACTAGCAATTTTGTCCACCAATGAAATGCGGATTTCGTGTCACATTTCCATGGCAACCAAGGAATTTATCGTCAATTTTTTGATGTAAAAAGGTAATAATGTTTTGACATAAAACGTCACTTTTTCGTTGAGGGTCACTACGGTGTGAAATTTTCTTACCGAATACCACAGTGCTTGAATAGAATTTTTTTCTTGCTCACGAATATTTTGCGAAAGTTCAAATATTTGTGAGCTCGAAAAGTTTCCGGAAATAGCAAGCACTATTACAAGTGATAATTTTTTATTTCAGCATGTCGTTAGTAAAAAATTGTCAAAGTCCTCGTGTGAGATCTTGTCGAAGCTACCACATTCCCTTCGTCGGTACTCGCGTCCGACGTCCCGTGCATCTCCAATTTGCGTTTGAAGTTTTACTCCACCATCAGTAAGATCTTGGTGGGAGTCACCACATTCCCTTTCTCGGTACCCACTTCCGACGTCTCGCTCACCCGCAATTCGAGTTTAAAGTTTTTACTCACCATCAGATTGTTTTCAAAATGGTGCCGTTGGAAAGATCTTGTAAACGGACACAATAACTGCGTGGCGAAAATTTGTTTTTTTCCTTGGTTAACCTCATTTTACAAGGCGCACGTCTGCGAGGGGTAGTTGACTTAGGAATTGGGTACCGACAAAGGGAATGTGTTAGCTTGCGATAAGATCTTTTTGATGGTGGCTAATACAATACTGATCTGCCACACAAAAATGCGCTGATCTCTCTTCGATCCCACACGAGGACTTTGATAATTTTTTAATCTATACCTATGCATTTGATAATTCCACTGTAGGTTTGACGGCTAGCCAAATAAACTATTTTCGTAAACCATCAGGCGAATGGCGTGTTGGAATTGGAAAATTTCCGAAAATCTATTAAAACATTTTTTGTAATGAAAAATGAGTCATTTATTTTGTTGTAAATTAGATCAGAATTCAGATATATAATTTGATAAATGGGGGAAGGTTGAAAACGCAGCAAATACCGGGCTACATTGCGGAAGCCATGCGAAATATCGAAAACTGTTCATCTAATTGAAGAAAAATACCATTCTTACATCCGCGCACCTGTGAAAATCGTTATCATAATATAAGAAATCTATGGGGCCGTAGTTTGATCGGATGTGATAATTGTTTAAATAAATTTGTGCTATGACCCACAAAAATTGAACACCAGTTTTTCTTGTTTCGGAAATTGTTCCCTTCATTACCCAAGTCCAAATCTCAAAAAGTCATTATTGTAAATCCCTATATAGGAAGTAAGTAGGAATGATATCTTAGAAAGTAATACATTAGTAATATTTTTATATAGGTATGTAGAGCTTTCAGCTTTGATTTCCTATTCTATATTCAAAGGTTTCCAGTATTAGTAAAACTGTAAAACATCAGGAGAAAGTTAAAATTCCATAAATCAGTTACTTTTGTTGAATAGCCGATAATGAGGGTCTGGAATCTGGTTTTATTGTAGGAAGATGAGGTCATTTGCAGGTAGCTTATGCCTGGTGAAACTTGTCGAATTGCACGATTGGTTGCCTATATAATTATTTGCGTAGGCGCAGCTTAAATTTTGAATGGCCTGTCCCTAGCCGCCTTAAGTTACCAGTGGTATTGCATTCTAGGCCCTTTATCATGCTAAGGATTATTGAAAGTTTTGTTTTCGACGATAACACATTAGTCAGAAATGACATATTTTCCTATTTCTCGCGTTCGCCTAAACTTTTTTTATTTCATACTTTTCTTAGGGCAACTCTGAAAGTAGCTACCTACCTATAACAATATCTCAAATTCCAAAATTTTTGTTATATTGCGAATAATATCACAGATGTAAATATAGGTAAGTATAGGTACTTATGTATGCGAGTATGTACCTAGGTACTATTAAGTAAGTAGGTATAGGTACTACGACTCGCTTATTACGGGCACGTTTTAATAAATAGTCCAGTCAAATTACGGTTTGGGCTGGATGTTGTCACTTCACTCAACGACACCAAGCGCATCCTATGTAAAAAAATTCGCTGAATCCGAAAATCAGAGTCCCCCTGGCCGGAAACTCCCGGAACATATTATTATAAACAAAAAACGAAGAAAAATTGAGAAAATGTCGTGTTTTTTCACATTATTTGACTTCGAATATCTCGTTAACTATTGCTCTGAAGGAAAAAATGAATAGAAATGAACTTGTTTAGAATAAAATTTTCTATCAGATACATCAGTTGGTCCGGAACGCTCATCTTTAACTGTTATTGTTATTTATGGAAAAATGTGAAAAAGTAGGTAATCTCCAAAATTAACACTTTGTTATTACTAAGTAAAATTCATCCGATCTTTTTGAAAATCCGCATTTAGTAACTGCTTTTCATAACAAAACAATATGACAAACCAGATCACCGTAGGTTTCATACTCATTGATTAATTAAATAAACAAGTGGAAAAAGGGATGCTTTGTCTTTCAAACTGGGGGACTACAAGAGCGTTCCCAATTTTTTTATACATAGTGGAACCCAAAAACAATCTTTTCCAATAATTGTCCCGATTATTTTTGCAAATCAACGGACTGAGGAATTTTTTTAGTTAACTAACAAATCGAATAGCTTCCGAGATTTAACAAGAAAAGTAACTCTATAATCTGCCCTTGGCACTCGGATTAATAAAAATCATTCATTTTGGTGAAATAGAAGCAAGCATGAAAAAAGTTCACGCTGTAAAGAATCGATCGGTGCGACCCGATTTGCAAAATCATTTTTGGTTGTTTCGAAAACTGGCTTCAAAGTCAAAAGGTGATTTCTCGTGAACTATTAATCGGATTTGGACGTTTTTTTTAATGTACGGCTTTCCGAGAGCTTTACATTCGCCTATTATAGAGTTATATATTTTTTTTATATTTCGGGAGTTATTCCACTTGTTAATTAAAAAATTCTTCGGATTTTGAAAAAAAAATTGCACAGTCCTTCGATTTGCAGGAATCATCGGAACAATTATTGGAAAAGATTGTTTTAGGGTTATAATATGTATAAACGGACCAACTGTATCTTATAGAAAATTTTATTCTAAACAAGTTCATTTCTATTCATTTTTTCCCTCAGAGCAATAGTTAACGAGATATTCGCAGTCAAATGTGAAAAAACATGACATTTTCCCATTTTTTTTTGTTTTTTGTTTATAACAATATGTTCCGGGCGTTTCCGGCCGAGGGGAGCTATGATTTTCGGATTCAGCGGATTTTTTTACATAGAATACGCTTGGTTTCGTTGAGTGAAATGACAACATCCAGTTTATACTACTTTTAGAGCTCATTTTAATGGACTAAAAGTGTTTTTCACCAAATAAGAAAAAATAAAGAAATGTTCATTTTCCCGAAGCTTGTTTTTTGGTATATCTTTGGTTATCTTTTGTGCATCACTTAAATAGGGTATATGGTATCGGATTTTTAAAACATAAAGAAATTTACCACCTAAAGAAATTGCCTGCTGATACGAAACTGAAATTAATCTAAGCATTAATATATCCAATTATTATAGAATAGGTACTGCAGTATTGTGTATTACAATGCCCAATGAGAAGAAATTTAACTATATGCTCGCTGTGTTTCTGTATAGATTAATGACATGCCTACCTGATTACCTCGTAGAGTATTTTATAAGACGTTCCGAGGAACATGCCGTAAATCTACGAATGGATACATTTACAATCCCCAAAATACAACACGAGCAAATTTAGGGGCAGTTTTGTATAGGTATAATGCAGTTTCAATGTTAAATATAATTCATCCATACTTAGATCGACCACTTGAAAAATTTAAAAATATTATATTAAGCATACAAATTTAATTTTTTAATGGTTATGTGTTGTACTTGTTTTACACCAAAATGTTCTTTTCTTATAAACCCGAATACTGTATTGTATGTAATTATGAATTATTATTATTTTTTTTTAATTTCTCACTTTTGTGGAGTTACATCAATGGACGGGTGTGAACACCAAGTACCACTGATGCCTATTGTTATTTTATTGCCAGTGTAGGAAAGATCTATATTACATGTTTTGAGGATAACGGATTTTTGTGCTAGTGTGTGTGTGCGTGGTGGTAGTTGTAGTGTTTGTAGATTTGGTGTAAATGTGATGTGTGTGAGACCTGTAACAGATATATAATAAAGGGAAGTATTAAAACTTTATCCTGTTTCCATATTCTTTGGACTTCTTGCGCGAGGGGTGTATATTTTTCAATTTTTTCTTGGTGTTTTTATGAATATTGTCGTCGTTTGGTATGCTGATGTCGATTAGGTATGTTGTTTTGTTATGCTTGTCTGTGTATATGATGTCTGGGCGATTTGTGTGTAATTGTTTTGTCAGTGTGTATGGTTCGATCCCAATATATTTTTATGTCTTGGTTTTCTATGACTGTTGGTGTGTATGTGTAGTAGGGTTGTGTGTCAATATTGGTGTTGTGTTTCTGTATTAGTGCCTGGTGTATTATGCCTGCTACAAGATTGTGTCTGTTTGTATACTCCTTTCCTGCTAGTATTTTACAACCACTGGTGATGTGATCTATTGTCTCTTTGCCTATGTGACATTTTCTGCAGTTGTCGTTTTCCATGTCTTCTTTTAGAATATATTTCCTGTAGTTTCGTGTTGCTATAACTTGGTCTTGAATTGCGATTAGAAAACCTTCTGTTTCTGGTTGTATGATCCCGTCTTGTAGCCATTTGTAACTTTGTAGCGTGTTGATGAGTTCGTCTTGTACTATGTGTGGGTGTCTACCGTGTAGTTGTTTGTGCAACCATTGTTCCTTTTTGTCTTGTGTTGTTTGATAGTGTGGATGAGTGATGTTTGTGTCGTGAAGGTTGAGGGGTGTGTAGCCTTTGTCTGCTCGTATAATTGCTGCATGAATGAGGTGTTCTTGATTGTGAAAGTATTGTCTTAAGTGTTGTATTTGTGTTGAGTGTAGTTCTGCTATATCTATTAAACCTCTTCCTCCTTCTCGTCTGCTGATGGTGATGCGCTCTTTTGCTGAGTTAGGATGTAGTTTTCTGTGTTTAGTGAGTTGTGCTCGTGTTAAGATGTTTGTTTTCCAGGTCTGTATCTGTCCATTTTATAATTCCAAACGAGTACGTAAGAATAGGGATGGCGTATGTGTTTATAGCTTTGAACAGGTTTTTTGAATTAAGCCCTGTTTTTAGGATTTGATTGAGTCTTTTCCTGTATTCATCCTTTAGTTGTTTGATTAATGTGTGTTTAATGGTTGTGCTTTGATTTATGCCTAAATATTTGTATGTTTCATTTATCTGCATGTTTGTTAGTATTTCGTTGTTTAAAGTTTCTGGTTCGCTTTGTTCAGTTAGTTTCCCTCTTTCTATGTGCATTGTTTATTATTATTATTATATGGAGGATTAAAATACTTAACTATTAAAATGACTAGGCTGGGATTATTGTTCATAATAACCTCTACCAACTCCATATTTTCGTTGACGGCACTTGGAAGACGACATAATTACAATTTTATTCTACGATATAAATTCCTTCAGTACAAAGGCCAACATTTATGCCCTTAAAGTAAGGATCGTAAGGATTCGCAAATTCTGAGTACGGCGATATTAAATTGATTTTATGTCTACTCTGTTGTATAAATCGGAAAAGGTCATTAACAGAAGTGATGCGTAGTATTGGGTTTAACTTGTCGCAACGCTAATTCCAAATCGCTGGTGTGACCATTTTTATCTGCCTTAACTACAAAGTACTCTGTCTACGAGAGCATCAACTCTGTCAAGCAACAAACATTATGAAATAATTTCAATTTGGAATCAACTTTCAATCATTGTTTTTTCTAAAACTGTGGTCCTCTTTATTATATCGATATTTCACATTTTCATGGAAACCATAAATATAATAATAAAAACATGACATCACGTTTTGCTAATGTCTGTAGAATATTGGAGAACGTTTTTAAGGCATGGTTCTGAAATTTATATTTATTACACACAAACGCATTACTGAAAATTATTATAGTTATTCAAAACGCCGGTTTTCTTTCGTTTGTATGCCGCAGAAACTTTAAAGCAAATTTTAATGACCTTTAAAGAGCGTTTCATTCCCCGTTTTGAAACGAATCCCATAAACTTTTCACTGTTTGATTAACTCGACTTGTATGCGTGTGTCCCATGCATGATAATATCCTTATCTGTGTCATACAGCCATTTTACATTGCAAAAACTGTAGTCTCGACAGAAATTTAAATTTTACTAAATCCATAATGTTCTGGATATTTTATATCCATTTTGCTTTCCAATTCAGATTGCCGCAAATGGAATGAACTGAAATTCGCAGAAATTTTATTCCCATCTAAGTGAAGATTTTTAAACATGTAGGCAAGCATGCGAAAATTAGACCTACACTAAAGTTTATGTTTCACAAGTAGCGTTCATGATGAATGAAGATCGTTTAACCGTCGAAAGGGTATGGTAATAAAAAGGACGTGAGGTGAAACTGGATTACACCCTGAAGGGCACACAATGGCGGTCGTTAGCAAACGATCATATTTGACTATCAGGACTGGCAGGACACACAAATGGAAGTAGAGCAAATGACGCCAGCTTTGATCGTAAAAACTGTAGTTAGCTATTCTTTTGGAGATTGTATAGCCCTCCCTATAAAACAACTTGGGCAATTTTCGCTCTCTATATTATCCAACCTTCAATAGAGTTTTCGAGCTTTACGGCTCATGGGAATGCATGGTTTGCAATTGAAACTCTTAGGTGGAATTAAATTAGAAACTGAAACCATTATCGGAACGCGCGAAAGGTTCGATGATGTTAAGTACTTCCACAACAAGATGAAAGAAATTGAAGGGATATTATTATTTCCGGTTTATTTTAATAGGACATTGGAATTGGGCGTGCTCTGTGATGTTTTCCACCTCTATAAAGGAGGGGGCGATGCTCTCTAATTATAATTTCTAAATAGCTGCATCACATGACTATATAATCAAACGAAAATTTTAATTAAGTGCAAATTAAACCACTATTTTATGCCTCGTTGAGTTATATGGTTATATCTATCTAGCTTTGTTAAATCATGTTTCTAAATGTAGGTAATTTATTTTAAGCTATAGAAATAGGGACTGCGTGTTTTCAAAAATATTGGTCAAAGAAAAGCGATTACATTTTCACCTATTCAAGGTCAGCATTTCATTTAAGAGATGAAAAATGTTGAACTGTAAGCGCACGAAATAACACCGCATCATTTACAAGATTAGGTACAAATAACTTTTCTGGTGAAAAACAAAAACAGCAGTAAACACGAGACGACATCTTTGTCAATTATAAAGCAATGAATTTTAGTTTTGGGAAGAGGCCAGAAATGTTTTTTGCTTTAATATGCAAGTCGTGTGACAAATTATAAGGTGGTCTTGAGCTCACACGTCACGCTGTAATATTGTACAGCATCGTTTGAGCATAAATTCCGTTAGCTAAGTGCAATTTATTGTTTTGTGAGGAGGCGGTCCATTTTTTGTCATTTGTTCCATTACCTAATTCATAATTGAAATTCCGATTGTTTTTGTTTGTAATTAAAACGATATGCGAAGAAAGCACATCATTAAAATAAATTTGTTCCTTGATTGACAATTGGAGTTTGTACCTATTTCTATTACTGTTAATTCAAACGTAATGCATAATTGGTGTAGCAGGTAATTCACATAACCAGTACCCTCGCCAGTACCTAACACAAATAAGGTAACAAAATGTGTTGACTAATTCAGAATTAGCAAAACACTTACATTTGGCGAGTAGGTACTTAATGTTCTTAAATATATTGTATGATGTTATGTTATGAGGTTATTCAGCAATGGTTAATATACCGAAGATCACCTTTTTTTAAAGAGGCCATGCGAATGAAGCAATTCAATCCCGATTTCAATCTTGAATGTACAAGTAGGTATTGTTGTTGCTTGTTGCTATAGGTAGTGGTAAAATTCGAAAAGTCAATACAATTAATTTATCTGTGAATCACTCAAAAAATCAAGATTTATGAAATCTTTGCTACACTGTCCCCCTCTTAAAACTGTTGCGTTTCGTAACACGGACGACGGTTGTAGCAAAGACACAGGCCCGGGCAATTCATGTTCTACTACGCGAACTTCGACGCGAACTTAAGTGCGGTACTTGCACGACGCCATCCTCGTGCATCTTCCATTCTTGAAGAAAAAGCAATTCACCGGTTCCTGGACAACACAAAGACGTGCCCTTTGAGTTGCAGAGTAATGCACTGTACATTCTACCAAAGTGGACGGTTTCACATGCACCACATTCGTAGCTTCTGGAGGTTCCTGGCAAACTGCATATTTTCTTCACCATTCCTTCACATTCTGTTTGCAATTTACTCAGTAGAATCCTTCCCACACATTAACCAGGTTTTTGTCACTCTCCGATATACCTACCATCATGTATCTGTCGTAATACTTCAGACGCGCTTCGGCATCACTAGCTGTACATGGGGGGTGGTGCCATCATCATTTTTTCTTAAGTAGACCATGTTCCAACCTTAACGAGCCCCACTGAATCCGTACGCCATTAAAACTAGACCGTATCGAGATACCTCTTCCAAGGTTTGCCTTTTCTCTTCCATTTTCCATTATAAATTTGTAATCTGACTTAAATCACTGTAATTTTCTTGAGCTGTATGGAGTTCTTGGTGTGCCCAACTGTCATTCACAAGTGCAGTGCATCTTGCGTGTTGTTCTTCATATTTGTGCTCTAATTGTGAGCAGTGGCGAGATCCTCAGGTTATGGTCTTCTAGATAAGGCATCGGCATTAGATGGTTACGTCCCGCGCGGTGTTCTGTTGCGAAGTCTTACTCTTGCAATCTTTCCAATCATCTAGAGCCACTTGACCTTCTGATATCTTAAATTGTAACAACCATTGCAATGCGGCATAATTGTCGGCCTTTACAAAAAATTGCTGGCCGTGTCCAACACGAGTCTCCTCTTCTGGGACAGCTGACCATCGGAGCCCTAAGTTTGTTTGAGATCTTCAAAAGCCCAGGTACGTGTCCATGTGAGAGTTTTTCTGATAGTAACTCTCGATAGCTGCTCTCAGGTGTATGTCCACGTGAGATCACTCTCAGGAATTTTTGCTATCCGACAGTACTTGAGAGCAACTGTCGGATAGTCCTCGCACAATCTACTCTCAGAATCGTGTCCACATGATCAGTTTTCGCGTGACTCTCAGGATGAACAGTAATAAAGAAAAACTTGCTGCTCTTATTATTTATAAAAAGAAAAGAGAAATGGCGAAAGTGGGAAAAAAGTGCTGGGTTAAGCCCTGGATCGAACGTAGAGCAAAACACGGTGCTTGTTCTACATTAATAGCCGAGCTCCATATTGAAGATGCCCAGCAATTTTGAAATTTTGTTCGCATGAGTGCAGTTCAAGTTCAATTCTTAATAAATTTAATAGGGCCTCAAATTGTTAAACAAGACACAATAATGCGTTCGGCGATACCCGTTTATGAACGAGTTATGGTTACCCTTCGATTTCTAGCAACAGGTAAGTACCGATGTATACATATCACTACGTAGAATCAATGAAAATTCATTTTGTAGGCGATTCTTACAGCAGCCTTCAATATCTATTTCGGATTCCAGTTTGCACAATTGGCAGAATTGTAAAGGAAGTAACTGTGGCAATTTATGAAATGCTGAAGGAGTCTTACTTAAAGGTATAAGTTTATATTAAATGTTTAGGCTTTTATTCAAGAAGTTTAATACAAAAATCCAATAATTCACAATTCAGTAAATGTTTTAAATAAACCTGCACATGATGAACTGTCTTCGTGTGCCGGTGATGTTGGCAATGATGCTGATGACGTGGAAGGCGTTCCATACATGTGCATATCGTATTCATCGACGATCTCATTAACGGACCTTCTAATTGCACTTTTAAGTTTTCGTTTAAGAAAATCATTTGTAATCCCTTTCAACTCCATCGCGACATATTGCCCGAAAATCTCATCCTCATCTGGAGGTTTTTGCAGGGTTTGTATTGCTGATCGAAACAGTTGGTCATCAACATCTGTTTTCTCACGTTTCCGCTTCTTTTGTTTATTTTCAATTGTAATGTTGGTATTTTCGTTTCCAACAACATTTATTTCCTCATCAAGTTGTGATTCAATCTGGAACAAAAGAAAAAAGAAAACGACATCATTTTATTTTCAACTAAATTTTTCATTTAAATTTTTTTTTCAGTTTCCAAACACAAAAAATGAGTGGTTGTGCATAGCTAATTCATTCCACTCCCGATGGAATTTTCCACACTGCGTAGGAGCAGTTGATGGAAAACATGTTTCTATACAAAATCCGCATAACTCTGGCAGTCATTATTTTAACTACAAGGGAACTTATAGTATTATTCTATTGGCCGTTGCTGATGCAAGTTATAAACTAATATACTTTGACGTTGGATGTAATGGAAGAATTTCGGATGGTGGGGTATTCCAAAATAGTTCTTTGCATCAAGGACTTGAAGATGGAAGTATTGAATTACCCGAGCCTACACCTCTCCCTGGTAGAACTGATCCTGTTCCATACTGTTTTTTTGGCGACGATGCTTTTGCTATGAAACCGTACATGTTGAAGCCGTATCCTTATCAGAATCAACCAGCTCCTAATCGTATTTTTAATTACAGACTGTCGAGAGCTCGACGAATAATTGAAAATGTATTTGGTATAATGGCCAATAAATTTCGAGTTTTGCGAAAACCTATTGCGCTTGCCCCAGAGACAGTTTCAACAACCGTGCAAGCAATCTGCGCACTCCATAATTATTTATTGTCAGACAAAACTTTGAAAGGCAACTATATACATCAAGATTTGATTGATACAGAAAATACTGAAACGCATACTCTAATACCAGGTTCCTGGAGAGATGAAATTCCCAATAACTCATACTTTCCATTGCAAAAAGGAAAGTGAAATAATTGTACGCTTTCACAGAAACTAGTGAGAGATGAATTTAAAGAATACTTTATGACCCCTTCAGGTGAAGTAGATTGGCAATATCAACATATTTAATAAAATGTATTTTAATTTGTAGATGTTGATAATCATAATAAATATGAATATTAAAAAAGAACGTGTCTCACTTACCTCTTTGACTGGCTGTGTCTCAATGGATGAGCGAGTCTCACTTCTGTTTGATTCAGTTTGATTTGGTATCAGAGTAGGAATCAAAAACTTTAACACAGTAAAATAAGGCCAATTTGTAGTATAATTTTCATCGGTACCTGCGCCACTTTTTTTCTTCTTCATTTTTTTCAATTCTTGGGAAACTTGTATAAACCAATTCAGAAATAAATTATATCAAACAGAGGAATCATTATTATAAACTTACCTGATTTCTTAAATTGTGTAATTTCCTCTGAATTTCTTCCGCACTACAACTAAATTGGATAGCAAATTCTCTCAGGAGTGCCTGTTTTTTCTCTCGATTTCTGTACTCTGTACATCGAGTATTCCATAACATCTCATTTTCTTCGTAGCACTGTATCAATTCCAACACTTCGTCTTTACTCCAGTTTTTCGACATGTTAACTTGACAGCACTCTCAACTATACGAAATTGTTTCGACTTCTGCGAGTCCACTATCGAGAGGCGGTCGGTTCCACTTCCACGTACTCTAGATATCGCTGCGAGTTACTGTCGGATAGTAACGTATCGCTCGCAGCGAGTAGCTCTCAAATCGTTGTCCACTTGAGAGCAAAGCTCTCGAGAGCGACTCTCGAGAGTTTTACTCTCACATGGACACGTACATATTCATAATTCCATTCGAAGTCTTTGTGTTCCTCTGTTAACTTAGTCAACGGCTTTGCAATTTCGATAAATCCACGAAAAATTCGCCGGTAGTAGTGCACAGGCGCAGAAAACTCAGTCAAAACTGTATTTTGTGTTTATGTTTTGAATGGAGTCATTCTTGTACTGGACGAATTTTGTCAGGATCCACTGTCACTCTATTTTCTGAAACCCGACGGCCAAGCTATTTTACTTACTGTTCGGAAAATGTCCTCTCAAGACTAGTTCCATTACATCTGTCAAACGTTGCGGGGTTGTTACACAATCCAAAGGGCATGGTAGTAATTTTCCATAAACCCGACCCTATGCTAAAGGCTGTCTTCTCGCGATGTTTAAGATCCAAACCAACTTGCCAGTAGCGGCTTTTCATTTCTAAGGAGGAAAACCATAATCCGTAAGCGTATCTAGGGTGTCATCTTTTCGGGGCAACGGGTAACTTTCCTTCTTTGTTACGTTGTTCAGTTGCCTAGAATCTTCTTGTCTATAATCTTCTTCACTAACACCACAGGTGAAGTCCAAGGGCTACTGGATGGTTCAATTATTCCTTAACTAACCATGTCGCTGATCTTCTCAGTTTCGTGAAGTGTAACCCATGGTAGTCTTCTCGGATATTGCTTAATAGGTTGGGCATTTCCTGTGCCTATTTTATGGGTTACTATATTGCTTCGGCCGGCAAGTTCTTTCTTCGAATTAAACACATCTTGGTAGTGGCAAATTAACCTTTCAGCATGGCCCTTTTGGCTTGTTGTCTTGCATGAGGCTGCGATCATTGCTTGAAGCCTTCCTGGGTATTCCAGTGTCATCACCCTTGGCTGTATTCACACAACGCTCTATTGCAGCAATAAGTCCCAATCTCAGTGCTCTTCTTTACTTATTTGTTTATTATCCCTCTCTTGATCTAGACCCTCGACAGGCTTGCGCTCAATTACAGAGTGACCCGCATAATGATTTTTATGGGGAGTGAGTTCCAATTCATCAGTCGAACATGAGTTATAGTTGTTTAGCATGTACTAGCACCTTGCCAATCAAAATTCCACGACCCATATTAGCATAATTGCACACCAAAGCAGTTTTCCCGGTATCGACCTTCAGGCATAACAATGTCGGCCGATATCGGTATATCGGTCAGAAATCCCATATCGGTCGATCCCTAGGGATGTGCAAAGGTAAGTTTGTGATTATGAACGTCTGTCTTTAGCAAGGTTGTTCTTATAGCTTCTACAAGATCATGTAATGAGACACTACGTCAAATGCTATACCTAAATCTGTCTATATGACATTATCGGAACCGCAAATAAGCTTTTGGTTGTATTGCCATTGCATGAATATTTCCGCGTAGTTTTATGTAAAGCGATTTAAGTACCTATATAAGTAAGTACATACAAAATAGTTTAACACATTTTGACACAAACGCAAACAAATTGCAACAAAATCAAGCAAAAAGGGTGTGTTTCTACAGCTAATAATAATTTTTTCTCAGATTTCTGATGTGCCAAAATAAAATTTTTATGACTTGTGGGTTTCGAATAAATTACATCAACTTTCTTATTTTTTATGGACGCCATATTGCATTTTTATACCACTCGATCGAGAATTTTTTACAAAATTAGCGATAATAAAGACTTAGTATTTAATTTGGGAATCAATATTGAATTTTCGCTTTAAGGTATCTGCCCACTACACCGTACCGTATCATGACCGTAATAGGAACGTATCAGGCACGTAAAATATACGATACGGACTACTATGCCCACTAGACCGTATCATACCCGTATCATACCCGTGCGTAACGGTTATAGTGACCGTAGCATCCGCGTGTCGTATCCGTACGGTTCCCGTTGGCTCGGTTGTACTTGTAAACAAACGCGTCAGGAAGAGGGTGCGAAACGAAAAGTCGAGGGAGAATAATACTGGGCATTATTTAGACTTAGTCGATGACGAAAAAAATGTCATATGTATTTCCGTATGTTCATCATTTCTGCGCCTGCGCACACCGGTTAAGTTAAAAAAACTTACGGTGCTGATCGGTAACTAAACGGTGTAGTGGGCATAGTCTCATACTATTCCATGCAAACATAGTACATTATACAGGGTGGTGACTTGCGCAACGCATCATCGGAATTTCAATGTAAAATTCATAACATGCGATTATTGGCTCCCCAAATTATTTTAGAGCAAAAATGTATTAAGGTTTTTTGTAGAAACAAATTTTTTACGTCAATAAACCGTATTAGTTTTAAATTTTTTGCATAATAAAGACGGAATATTGGAAAAATAAAACCCCCATCTTATCAATAATCTGTGATGCCATGGAATTTTCTAAAACAAAAAGATATCCAATTATCAATTAGCAGCCGTTCGAAATGGATTTTATGATCGACTTGGTTACTGTCTTGCATTTAATGGAGACTTATTCGAACATTTATTGTAAATTGTTGTATTAGGAAACCGTTTTTAGTAATTTGGTTTTTCTTTATGTTGAATTCGCTGTTCTAAATATAATACTTTTTGATAGAATTTGATTTGTTTTATAGCAGACATTCCATGGCATGACGGATATTGGCGTAGCTTTTCTATTATAAAATTCCATGGCATCACAGATTATTGANGGGGTCAATTTTTGAGCGCTCGCAAATGGGAAACGTATACGGAACAATACGAATAGTAGTTTGTTTCAAACTTTGACAGCACGTTTCTTTGCGCGCTCTTAAAATATCCTTCGCTTTTTTGCGAGCGGTAGATAGCTGGCGTAATTTGATATTCGAATGCGTTTTGCTTTGAATATAAAGTATAGTGACCAGTTGATCGTCAATTTTAAAAATTTTATCGAAAATAGAAGAATTGATAAACATTTTGGCCATTCAAGATTTTAGATTTTTTACGTAATTTGGTTTTCCGGGAACTATAGGGTGCATAGACTGCACGCATGTGCCCATTTTTCCTCCGAAAATTGAGGATCCGGAGCATCCTGAATATTTATATATAAACCGAAATGGTTACCACTCTATTAATGTGCAGTCGGTAAGTTTAAAGAATGGAACATGAGTGGATAACGTTACAAAAATGTTGTTAGATATGTGACAGCAGCCTCAACATTCTAAATGTGAAAGCAAGGTATCCGGTAAGTAGGTACTAACGATGCATATAGATATACCTATATCAGAAAAAACTCGTTGTTGATCCATTCTCTAAATGGGGTGATGAACCATATAGGAAATAGACGACTCAATTCCTCAAAGGGGAAGGTTTTGAGGAATTGAGTTTTCCTATTTATGGAATCAATCAAGTGTCCATGGTCTTATGCAGCAATTACATCGATTAGTATTGGGTGTGTGACACATTTATTAATAAATGTAGTTCCTTACACTAATACTTATTCTTTACAGGAAATTCGGGATATCCCCTTCGCTCTTGGTTGTTAACACATTTTAATAATGTGGAACCAAACACTCCAGAAAGCCGTTACAATAATCTCCACAAAACAACAAAGGCAACAATAGAGATGTAATGGTTTGTTAAAGAAGCAATTTCGTTTTTTATTAAAGCATCGATTTCTTCATTATACCTATACTCCAGTCGACGCGCCGCTTCGCTCTAGTGAGCGGTACCCTTTATTTTTCACATATTCCACCAGCATAGTTTTTTGCTTTTCGGAATCATTTGCACCTCTCTTTTTTAAACTGTCCATTATAATAACGAGGTACAATTATATACACCTCTTTAACCATAGAACAGATGGAATGAGAATAAATACGAAATTAGATTTAATTTTGCGAAATGTCAATTTTAATTCAGGTGTTGTCAAATCTATCAATCGCATCTTTACGATGATCGTAAGTAAAGTTGCGAATAATAGAAACTGTCACTCAAAAATTGATTGTTTTCTTGACATTCGTAACTACGTACACGTAACTTTGCGTATTCGCAAAAAAACGATCGCATCTCAAAAATTGACCCCCTGGCATGTAAAATTAATACGATAACGGACTACTATGTCCTCTAGACCGTATCAACACCGTATCATATCCGTGAGTAACGGGTATAGTGACCGGAGCATCCGCGTGTCGTATCCGTACGGTTCCCGTTGGCTCGGTTGTACTTGTAAACAAACGCGTCAGGAAGAGGGTGCGAAACGAAAAGTCGAGGGAGAATACTGGGCATTATGTAGACCTAGTCGATGACGAAAAAAATGTCATATGTATTTCCGTATGTTCATCATTTCTGCGCCTGCGCACACCGGTTAAGTTAAAAAAACTTACGGTGCTGATCGGTAACTAAACGGTGTAGTGGGCATAGTCTCATACTATTCCATGCAAACATAGTACATTATATACCAAGGTAGAGAAGTCCCGTATTATTGCCTGAGCACCAAGATTACAGGCGCTTGCGCCGAGGGGTGTAAGGTGCGAAGGCAATAAGTAATAGACTTCTCTACCGTGGTATATATACTACTTTTTTCACTACTAGTACTTGAAGTCCTCTAAATTAACATATTATATTGATAAGAAAGTGAACGGTTGGACGGAATTTTTTGTTTATTAATTTAACATGTCAATCAAGTACGTGGAAGTACAAGTCAAACAGGCCGTATAGTAGGGGAGCTAACACGAAATCCACTGAACGAGAATGATCAAAATTTTAACCGATGGTGTTCCATTTTGCCCTATCGGAGTATGCTAAAATCGATCGTCTGCCGCCTCAGGTCATACGACTTAAGGCGCTGCGGGTACTTCTTGTGGTACCAATTCTGAAAGGTTGTTTTTCGAAAAAATAAGTTATATACCAAATGAAAACGTTGATAATAGCTCTTAAAAAAATATTTAAAAAAATCCCGCGCATTTGATAACTCCGTAAAAAAACAATTCTTAGTCGGTTTTTCACGAACTTTCTACGGATATAACTAGGTTACGGTGGGACGAATGAAGCTGATTTTTTTTACAGACTCATGATAGGTACTACTAATGACTTAACGGTGTTTCGTTTTTAAATTTTGTCTCTAATTACAAGATTATCTTATTAGCTTAACATTATAAGATATCTTATAATTAGAGAAAAAATTTAAAAAAGAAACACTCTCATAGTCATTGGCTGTACCTATCATTGGTCTGTAAAAAAAATCAGCTTCATTCTTCCAACGGTAACCTAGTTATATTCGTAGAAAGTTCGTGAAAAACCGACTAAGAATTGTTTTTTTACGGAGTTATCAAATGTGCGCGATTTTTTTAACTATTTTTTTAAGAGCTATTATCAACGTTTTCATTTGGTGTATAACTTATTTTCTCGAAAAACAACCTTTCAGAATTGGTACCGCAAGAAGTACCCGCAGCGCCTTAAGTCGTATGACCTGAGGCGGCAGACGATCGATTTTAGCATACTCTGATAGGGCAAAATGGAACTCCATCGGTTAAAATTTTGATCATTCTCGTTCAGTGGATTTCGTGCTAGCTCCCCTACTAGTATTTTGTCCTGTCATTGAGATATTTTCAAAATGAAATTTCATTCGAATTTTTTCAAAATGTGATAATTTTAAGTATCTAATTTCTCTGGAGATGACGGATGGTGGCAATTATTCATTTTAGAGAACTTATCTAGACGTTTATTGAGCGAAATGTGGGGTTGTAATTTCTAACAGTGACAGCGTGACAGTTCTCATTATTGGCTACTATAGTTAATAATGTCCACTTAACCACTTTGAACAACTGCCGAGAAAGCCCACTTTACAAGTGGAAAAAAGGTTAATAATCACGTCATAGGACGCTAGTAGTGAAAAACGAATGAATTTGGTTCCAATCACAATCAGCCATGGAATTATTGCGATACAACATACATAGTTAACTTTACGGCGAAAATTCAAGGTTGATTCTCAAATGAATCACTAAGTGTTTGGTATCACTGGTTTTGTAATTTTTTACTCTATTGAGTGACGTAAAAATCTAATATGGCGCCCATACCCGCGCATTTTCGAAAATGACATTTTTCGGTTTTTGACCATAACTTTTTTAGAGCTACAAGAAACTATGAAAAGGAAAATTCATCTACTTAAACTTCTGCATATTTGCCCATTTAAGCGGCTTTGTAGGTCTTACGGTTTACGAGATCCCTCGCGCGCGAGATCCCCACACTAAACATTAAAAAAACTCACCCTGTATTTACTACTTAGATTATTGCAAAACCAGAAACCAGTTTTCCAGTACTCTTGAAAACTGCACCATAACCAAGAGAAATGTAAAGATCATTATTAAATTCAACTCCTATATTTAATTTATTTCTCAAGAAAAGACCGAGGAAAAGACATTAAACCTATCACTGCATTTACTGCTGTAGGTAATTTAATTTGTAGGTAGTTATTAAATTTGGATTGTATTAACAGGATCTCGTTATGTCATTGGTTGCCTAATTAGATGCATGATTACTAATCATTGAAAGCAAAAATATAGCTCCCTGTGAACACTTAAACCACCAAACTATAGTCAAAAACGATTTTGTGCGCGTTTATATAAATGAATATATGATGAGTAGGTACCTACACTTGTAAGGGTTAGGAAACAAATTTAAGTTCCTCCTCACAGATTTAACTTTGATATTCATAACGGTAACAACAGCTTAAGTACAGCATGGCCTTTGACAGCGTAGAATATTATGTAAGTTTACGGTTTGACGAAGTAGGTAATGAACTTTTTATTTCTACAGAAGACTATAACTTGACTTTTCTCAAACATTGCATGTAATATACATCATCAAAGAGATTTGCATATTCTAATACGTATACTACTGTACCAATTTCATTTGTTGTATCTTTATATGAAATCTAATTTGTATCTTACAGTCTAGATCAAAGTTACCTTTCATCTATGCGCAGTACCTATTGTGTAAATCTTGTTGATAAAAACAACTGTACCTCAAGCTCAAATTATTAACAGACGACTAAATTTGAACGACACAAACCTGAGTAAGGACAAATACTTTAAAACTTAACAATGCGATCAGAAATTTGAAAGATTTCCTTAAATCTCTCTAACTTGAAAGGACTTATTTGTCTATTGTGTGCGATAAACCGAGGTCGTGCATTAGATTGAAAATTGAGTTTATTGTGAATGTTAGTTTTGTCATTGTGATTTTCGGGTTCTGAATAGATAGAGGGTATTGTGTATAATTTTTTACCTGGCGGTGCCATTTAAGTATGGGACAATCTGCCATCGAAATATAAGATTACCTAGGCTATAATGTGATTTTACATTCGCGTGCACGTCCATTATAGCGCAATCCAGGAGAGTAAATGAGATCAGTTTTGTCAGTAGAGAAATGTGTTGGCGGTTTTGGTGTCGGGAAAATGACAGGGAAGCAGCCGTAATATGTTGAATTGGATCTAACTATACACTACCGCAGATTCCGGTCTGTCGTGCAAGATCTATAGGGTGGAATCATGCTTTGTTACTACACAGTCGACCCCTTAAACTTTGCGTTTCTTAGATGAACGTTATCTCTATAAATTATTCGAACCACTAGAGACTCCACCAGCTGCCACCGGCCAATAATGTCGAGTAAGAGGTGCAGCGGTATGCGCAAGAAACAAAACCTTCAAATAGAAAATGTGAGTGCTGTGATAACGAAAATGTGTGAAATAGGAGCGCTCACGAACGAAAAAGGTCGATACTCAACTCATGTCCCTATATTGGGTATAAGTCTGTCCAAAATTCTTTTTGCAATAAATATTTGTATAGTAAAGCAAGCACGGCCACTCGACTAGAAAAAATGTTGGGACCTCAGATCTGTTTACTGACTACTTGAAGCACGGCCAGGACATTCTGAAAACTGTCAACTGATATTTTCTCATGTAAAGCGACCTCGACCCAAAAGGGCTTAGTTAAACCGAAACCTACTGCCTTTGTTAAAATGTCCCTGCTTCCTTCTCACTCTTATTGTTTGAAGTAAACTGTAGAAGCGAGATGCAGATATCTGCTCCTCCTATCCTTTTAAGAGCACAATGGCCGGGCCGGCTTGTAGTTAGTTCTCCATTCAGAGTCACCGCACCGGGAGGCAAATACAATGAGACGAAAAGAGACGGAATGTATACAATTCAAAGCAGGAAAAGGAAAGTGCCAGTTAAAATCTTTATAAACTCTAAAGTGGCTGGATATACTTTTAGCTGTCACCCAATTCATAAATATGTATTAAAATGATATTGCTAAATTGTCACCTGCCCTTTGAAAACGCTACTTCTAATTTGATACTTTTTTTTAATACAAAGGAACAATTGTTCAAGAATGTAACCGATTACGTTTCTTCTCCATCCCTACATCCAGCAATTTAACACCTGGAGAATGATGAATGATCGCATTACCGCGATTCCTGCTTCTTGGAATTAAAGCGCCGAATGACAGAGCTAGGAATGATTAGGTTTCGCTCTTTACAAATTGCGCCCCGATTAACGTCGTTAAAGAAACAGCATTCATTATATTAATTTTACCTCACTTTGCTAGACGTATTCTGTAATTACTCACCGTTTGAATTTATGTTACATTTATTAGACTACCTGAAAATTACTTGGTATTGTAAACGTTTATTTAAGCCAGCATATGTCGAGTAGGTACAATTTTGTAAGCGGAATTCCTTTTTGTTTGCACTTCGCAGCCATTAGTATCCTAATGCGTCCCTTCCTTTAACTGAAGATATTCGCCGCTAATTAATACGACAAAAGAGGAGATGTAAGAGAATATTGATTTCTGATTTCCGCCTGAATTACCAATTAAAATAGGGAAAATTTTGATTATAAGAACTACTAAGTTACACTAATAAAAGCTGTTCGTCTATGTAAATTTCCAGCAATGTCGGCGCTGTCTGTCCAACCACTGAATGCAAAGCGGACATACATTAGCTCTATTTCTACAAGACTGGTATACTCGATTTAATTGGTAACACTGGCAACAGTCAGATATTAATTAGCAGACGATTGTACCGAGTCGCTGATCAATAACTGATGAAACAATGTTCTAATTACGCAAGCTTTCGTCGCAAAAAAAGAAGGTTGGCATCTACTAACGACGTTTAATTTGTATTCAAAGCTTTTTTAAGTTAATATTGGTAATTGTAATTTACATACATAATCCAACGTCACTCGGCCGATCTAATGGTAGATTATAAAGTGTTATACGAATTCGCGTTTAGTTAATCTATTTAATGCCACTACAGGCAATGTAATTTGGTCACCGACAAACTGTAATTAGTGCATCATTATTATTTCCTAGTTACAGAGCTACTTTATAGTATCACGTCCAAAAACAGAAAATATCACCAGTATTTTGGTGGTATTTTCAAGGGAGCCAAAACTTTTACGTCATCCACCGATTCCATCTAATTATAACAGTTTACTACACTAAACAGGTACGTTTTAAAATCTAATTAAATATTTTTAATTAAAATGTACCTGGAAACCATAGGTACGTTTCTTTCCTCGAATATTTAATTAGATGTTATAAGCATTTGCGCTCTCGTGGGGCTTTTAAATGGCTACTTAAATTCAAAAACGTGTTTTACACATTCACCGAAGAATGTTGCATAACATAATAATAAAACATAATTAAGTCATCAATCAGCATGGGTTTCAAATTGTGTCAATTATCTTGTACCTAAGTATAAATTCTTATTTTTAATGTTTACCATTTGAAACCATGCGTAAACGTCTGTCTCATAAGATGTGAGCACGAAATTACGTTCTAAAATTTATTCAACTTTAGACAGTTTCAATTGGTCGGGACGAACTCAGCTATCTTCGCTTGTAATCCCTTTAGGTTTAAATTTTTAGGGTAATTTATTGTAATTTGTACGTCACACACCCTGTAGCGATCCTGTGACATGCTAATCATCTAATAACTTATTTTATTGCCTCGTATCGTGCACGTTTCCCAATTGATGGACGAGAATATTTATAAAGAAAGATACTGCAGTTACTGTGAAACTTTTGCATCTATAAAGAAAAATGACTTATTTGGGTTTTAAGAATAACAAACTATAATAACTTCAATTTACGGGAGTAGGAGAAAGAAATGCATTGTTTGAAGCTCGTCCCATTACCTTTTGATAAATAAGTACTCCTTATTTTTAAGTAGTTTTAAGGAATTAAGCAAATCAAACGTGAATTTTGTGCGAATCTAGCATAAATGGGAAAATTAAAATTTTCATTTTTATTTCATATGACCTTTGCGCTTTATATTTCAACCCGATGTGCTTATTCTATTACTTCAAGTTATTGAGAGATTTAACTAACAGCATGATTTGAGGAGTTGTTTTCGCAATAGGGTTCACATTTATTAATTAATTTTTCTTGGTTAGTCTGGTGTCGATAAACACCAGTTTCTAACTAAAAGATAGTCAACAACCACGCACCCAATAATTTAACCTGCATATATGCTAAGTTGAACTCATACTTAATGCGTCGATGAATGAATAGGTAAAATATTTATAAACATTTATGGTGCTCAAGTAATCTAAACAATGCGAATAATGGCAGATCAACGTGTCGACGGATAACAAAAGCATGCAAAATCATAATTAGATTTCACTTACCGGATCAAAACTCACGTGTCTTAATAAGAAAAAATAGGGGATTAAAATAAAGCTCAAACGTCACTTTTTTTTAATTACACGCTACTTAATGAAAATTTTAAAACAAGCCTTAGCAATGAAACATAGATTAAAAAAAATCCTAAAATTTTGGACCCCCATCGGCCATCAAACCATAATTTTAATAAACCCCTAAAGTGGATCTAAAAAAGTGGCAGAGTACCTCGGTGTGTCCCTACGGGGTCATTGAATTTGACCCATTTTCAATAGGCTTGTTACATGTGGTATATATAGGTAAACTGTGCAAAGTTGGAACCAAATCGGCCCAAGTGTTTGACAGTTATTGTGTTCACGGACGGACGGACACCATCGGCTCCCCCTTTCGCTTAGCTCTGCCCCTTAATAAACTATTAATAACTTACCTTGTGGAAAGTTAGTTCTTTATTTTCCCTTATAATCTAAAAATCAAAACCTGATGCTCTGATTTGACTACTCTCAAATAAATACTCGTGTAAATGGCTCAGTTGAAGGTATTGATGAAAATAATATGGTACTTGTATTTCAAAACTGACGCATAGGTCTGAAGATGAAATAAATATTTTGAAATCGATATCCTTAAGGAAAAATAAACAAGTATTTGACTACTTCTTTCAATATATGGTTCCAACCTTTATCTAAATATTTCAATATTTGTAATAAATCCAACGCCCGGTATACTTTCTCATTCAAAAGATTTACACACTTCTGGATGCTAACTAAGTTTGAATCCACAAAAAATAATGGTATCAATTCCAGTTCACAATTAATGAGAAAAATCACCAAAATCTTTTGTTTGAGTTCGCTTATCACTCATAAATGATATACCAATTTGTTCATGGAATAACCTTCCGTGGATCAACCCTTTCAGGTGTCACTTTGAGCATAAATTCATAAATTTATCGTTATTTATCATAAATAAATTTATCGTAGATACGAACAAAATTTCTTCAAATTACGGTCGATTTTCTCTTTTTGAAAGGTAGCAGCAATTGAAATGCAAATGAAAATTGGATGGTGGAACTTCTCGTGCAATAAAATTGGACCTTTTTATATCGCCTCTATTAAGTTTTACTACTGGAAAGTGAATTTTAAAAAATGGTTGACGACTTGAATCGGAAACATACTGGGTTTCAGGTTTCTTGAAATTTCTGGAATAATTTACTAATGATGCGCAGTACGCAATGTCACTAGCCCCTTGTATACTTGGGATTTTAAAAGCCAACCAAAGCACTAATTAATCGTCTTTAAACATTTTACCGGTTGCCCTTCAATCCAGAATTTTATTCTCGCCCAATATAAACAAGAGAGGTGCGTACATTTAGTTAGTAAACTTGTTTTTTATCTTAACTAACCACTCCAAGTAGAAACGTAATGAAACTTTCTGTACTTTTGACCACAATGGTTTAGTGGGAAAATTTATTTAAGCGCGGTCACACTGATCAAATGATGCAAAAAAAGGAATATGTTCGCGCGCGTATTAAGAATGCAACACATTATTATGTTCGGTTGAAAATAAATCAGCCCACCAGAGGATTCCTCTACACCACGACATTCCTCTGTTGCATAAAGACGCAACTTTATATTAGTTTTACTCGTAATGGAAGAATTTAAAAGCGCGCACTACAATAATTTCGTCGAAGTGGCGGCACGCTTTTCTGTTGTAATTCTGCGACTTGAACTTTCGCGATAAAATTATGTTAAGTGATCTAAAATGCTGCGAACCGGTAACACTGTGATGTTTTGAGTTTTATCGACTTACACACTCGCTTCTTATCTGAAAGCGTTTCGTACTATCACATTTCAGTTCCTTTTTTTTCACTATGAAGAGGTACACGTATAAAATTTCTTATAGGTACTGTCAAATTTGTAAATTCAAAACTTGGGATTTAAATATATTGTTAAATCTAGAGGAGGGCACACAAGTCTTCTGTGGGTTCTTGTCGCGTTTACTGCGATTCTGATTCTTGTTGGTCCAGTCCTGTAGGCGGTTGAGGTGGTTTTGTAAATGAGTTGTCGCTCCTACATGTGATTCCGAGTGTGATTCACTGGTTGAGAAGATGACTACCTCGTCAGCAAACATGGTAATAGTAGTGTTTTGCATCGTTGGTAAATCAGATGGGTAAATCAAGTATAGTAAAGAGCCTAGAACACACGTCCTTGCCACACTACTGCTTTAATTTGATGGTATTCCGAGGCTGTCTTATTTAATTTGGAAGAATCTTTCGGTGGAGTATGATTTTAGGATTAAATAGATCTGAGCTGGGAATTGTAGTTTGATCTTGAACAAACCTTATCAAAGGCTTGCTTTTATCTAAGAAATCACTTGCAGTTAATTTTTTGTGTCAAGGCTTTCTATTATTTGATTGACGATCCAGTGGCATTGGTGTATCGTTGTGTGGGCTTCACGAAAATCAAATTGGAAGGTCGGGATTATCTGGTCAATATTAACAGCTTTTTTAATTCTTTTCAGTAGGAGTCTTTCAAAGAGCTTATGTAACAGGGTTGTCGGTCTCTAGAAAAATGGTATGTTCGGTGGTTTGCCAGGCTTTGCGATAAAAGTAATCCTAGCATACTTCCATTGTAGTATACTGTTGTACAGGGTGTAAATCGAAAAGTGGAACATAGGCGTTTAACATGGGAAATTACTTTTTCTTTGCGCAAACGTTTCCTAATTATTTTACGCAAAAATACTTCAAATAAAAGTTATAGAGATATAAATTCTGTATCTAAATCATGTGAAACGATTATTCTACCTCTTCTTGTACGCGAAAAAATTGATTATAAAGATTTTGTTTTCACGTGTTTTTAGTCTAAGTAGCCATGGACTATATTTTTCTTTTATCATGTTCCATGGCTACTTAGGCCAAGGGGTTCGGAAATTAAACTATTCTTGCGTGGATTAAGAATCTTATGACACACTTGAAAAATAAAATAGCTAATACATACCTAAATGCAAGGGATATCCCAATGTTTAGCCTTTAACTCGGCCTTTTATTAACTGTAACTTCTGTGAAGGAAGTAGGTACTTGGATACATTGTTAGTGTGACCGAGTAAATATAAACTAGGTTAAGTTTTGTTCTCGGCTTCATCTTATCCTTGTAACAGACATGCACAAGTTAGTAGTAGTAAGAAGGGCATGCAAAAAATTAAATGAAGGACTCTAGCAATATGTCAATATGTAAATCCATGTAAAACAAGGACTCTCAATTAAACATGTACATAAGCAAACAATAATCTGTATCCATATTTCCCACGTTTAAAGTAATCTCGGAATGTTATATTTTCGGCTTAAAAAATACACAAACACATAAGAGGTAACTGTTGAATAAATTGAATATTATTCACTCCTCCCTTCATTTTCTATTGTTCAAGGTGTTAACCAAGGGGAAATATAACTGAAAACGTGAATTGTAGTCATAAAAGTGACTTTGTTAGAATTGTCAATATTTAAGGAGAACCACATAGAGAGTATCGTAAACGATGTATAATCTCTATTTACAATGCCGCAGAACGTGTTTTGAACAAAGACCAGAACAATGCTTCCTCTTTTCAAATGTAAATGCGGACATTTGACAGACGCCTCTTTACAACTTGTGCGGAAATTATCACTAAAGCTCAATGGTGTTTCTGTTTTAGCAAAGGGTAGCATACAAAAACTGTGTAATAGGTTTGAAATTACCTAATTTATAAAAGTACTTACGTTTGCAGTACTCCGATTAAAACCTTAGCAATGTGATGTTTACTCGTATTTGTCAATATACGTACAAGTTCTGTTTACAAATCTTGTTTACTGACCGAAACCAATCAGTGAACAACATACCTACCTATAATTTAACGAAGGAAAACGTATTGTGAACAGACTGCCATATTCATTGATTAATATAACACAAAAAAGGAAAAACTCATTCCAGCAATGGCAAAATTAATGAGTTGAAAACGATACCCGATATTGTAATTAATCTTTTCCTACACCTTTTACTTTGTCTGTACTCTCTAATTTTTTATTTGTATGAGATCACCATTTGTGTAGTGAAATGTTTTCTTTGCGACAGACTGTCAACTTACTTATTGAAACCCTTTACCCTTTGAAAGTATAATTATCCGAATTTTCCACTTTTAAAAGCAGACTGATGTCATCAATCATTGAATGCCCTACTGAAAACTAATTTTCGAATTAATTCGCGATATAAAAAATTCTAAAAGGGTGAATAGGTTATGAAAGTCTGCTAATTGAGTGATAATTTGAAATACACTTTCATTGTCGATAAATGAACATTTTTGTGCCGTCTAATGGCTTAGATTTGAATGTTGTTATGCAACTAATTGTTTCATTTCCTGTAGCAGTTTGTAACCTCTGTATTTGATATATATGGTGAAATTTAATACTGTCTTAAATTGAGATGTTAGTGCGAAATGATCTACTTTGATGTCATAGCATTGGTGCAAAGGCAGCGGGACATCTGTTTCATTTTATGAATGGACGGTGGAGATGTTACACCACAGTCTTACATGCATCTCTAAGTAATCAAACGCTGAAGTAATATGTACAGTAAAATAAGATTGCACTTCTAAGTAACTACCTAATAAGTCTTCAGAATTCAATGTATTGGCATAATATTGTGCTTCTCATTTTACTTTTTATAGTTTGGAATTACGATTTTGCATTCTTATAAATAATTGTAAGTAAACCAACTTTAGGTGAACAAATGGGAAAGAAGTTCGTGTATTAGCATCATACCTAAAGATTTCTTCTACATTTGGAGGTATTGGTTTAACACATGCGTGGGTCCTTTTGAAATTAGATGTTTTTTGTAATGGCGTTTTTTTTGCTCTTAGTTGCGTATTTTGATGCTTAATAAAGTGCCGTTTTGAAACTAAAAAAAATCCGACTACTTTCGGAGATAGCCTAAAAAAACGAAATCGATTTTATTTTTTACTGAAGTTCATCATCAACCTTGGTTTTTTCTTATGGAAATCATTTTTACTTTTTGTGTCATTGTCAGTCTTCAATTGGTATTCCGTGTGCAACTTTGTGAAGCAATATCATGCAATACATCAAAATTTTCGTAAAAATGTGTAGATTACGGATATCCATCTAAAAATGGATTTATTACTCGTTGTCGAAATTGCTAACCAATGCATCGTCAGAATCAGTAGTTATTTATCTATTTCAATGTTTGAACAGAATTCGGGATCAGCCTCACATTCGCACATTTCCGTACAACCCATTTTTTTGGGTTAAACATTTGCACCTTCGAGTACAATTATTTTTTTTACAAGAACATTTTAAAACATTTAGTATTTCTTCGGGTGCGCAAGGAAGAGTATACATAATGGGTTCAAATTTTTCGTGTTCTAATTACCAACCGTATTCCGTTGGTGGCGGTAAATTCTGCTGAGCATTGAGTAATTAAATATTCACTCAACGGGCTGAGTCTGTGTATCCCGATTCCATTCAATACATTGGTAGTGACATCTTTGTATTGCCGATTTTAACGCTGCTTGAGTTGGAAGCATATTATGATCAGTGGAAACTTGACTTTGTGCAAACAACTACCATCTTAGTTCTGCTGGACTTTTAAAATATTTTTTGATGCTGAATATAAAGAACAGACAAAAGACTCGATCTGCTCAAAATCAGAGTCACTTAGTGTTTATTAGTTTATTTGAAAACTGCTCAGATAGATCAGAAAGGTAGATGCAATCTTTTAGCAGGAACATTTGTACTTCCGCCATACCATCAATAACTGCAATGCTGAAACCACTTACAAAAGGCGAAGTCCCAGAAAATGCCCACCTATTTTTGAACGCACTACGGGTAATTTAGGGTAGGTAATTTATATTTTTTACATATTAAACCTATTAGATGTTTATATTATTATGGATCTACAAACAATTTTCTAATCCTTAGGTAAAGGGGGTTGCAACCCCTATCTCATACTTCTTAATAGTAAGTACTATGTTAATTATAGAACATAAACAAAATTAACATTAATATCAATTCACGAAAAATTATATTTAAGTAAAATTATACCTACACTATTAAAAATTACAACCCTTCAGGTAGTGATGGGTCTTCCTAATATTAATTTTTTAGTGAAACACTGTATTTTTTATTATCTCAAGTAAGCATTAGTCAATTTAACCCAAAAATGCAATTATTTAATAATATATTTAAAAGAACGGTATAAGGGTAGTTTTCACTCCTCTGCGATCTTTGCGAGATGCGCCCCATAGAAATTCGTATTCTACACATTTTTCCGAGTATTTTGATGTATCGCATAATATTGCTTCACTTATTTGCACACGGGACCTAATTTTTGTACAATTCAACACTGACTATAGAGCATTTTTTCTGATTTCAAAAATGTAAACATCCCTATTTCCTAAATATTGTTAAAATATCGTATTATTTGCCTGGCAAACTTTGTCTTGGGTAGTGTATGTTCATAGTTTCTGGAGTTTTTTCGAATTAATAGCGCCATTTTTATTAAAAAATATTTTGTTCAATGTAAGACAATGTACACATAATACCGCTTCATAGTGAACGTGAAGAACAGTGTGTCTCGAATAAGAGCGATAATAACGTGAGTTTCGATGAGAACACAAGCTGTTTTTGAAGATAAATACTAGGGAAACCTGATTGTAGGGGCTTTTCGGCAGACGAGACTAGACTTTTAAACAGTTAGCACGTACCGTCTATACCTGAGAACTTTTATTTCGCATTATTGCGAATATTTCGTAGTGAGATTTTTTTGGGAGTCAGCACGTTTCACTTCGTTTTTATGAATATAGTGATATGTTTTTAAAAACTTCGATTACGTCGTTGGGAAACATTTAAACGAAGTCAAAGTACAAGTTACCAACGAGATTAGCAAAAAGGAGAAAGCTAAAACGGACTGGCAGCCTAATTCCTAGTAAGGTCGTTTGTTTACGAGTGATAAAAGTTACGTGAAGGAACATTTTCGAGTAGGCGCCTTTCAAATAAAAACGGGACTAAATAAAGTGATATTAAAACTCATTGCGATAAACCAAGGATGTTTGTTGTTTAGAATGACTAACAGTAACGCCTTGTGGGATAAAGTTTAGTATAAAAAGGCATACGGCAGGGAATTTAAAGACAATTATACGATTGAATTTTATCGCCTTTGTTTTTATTGATATATTTCAATCAACTAAAGTCATATGCGTATTTATTAAAATTAATCAAACCAGAGCATAAATTTCAGGTTTTAAGAGGAGATAAGGGTGCTAAACTTCCTGAAATAAAAAACTAATTGTTATATTCACATTTTTTTGCCAGTGCCGTAGAGATTCTAGTGGGGTTTTCAACCCGTGTAAAAACATAACTGACCCGTTACAGATTGCAAAAAAGTTAGGTTATACTACTCAGCAGTTGCGGTTGCGGTAATTGTCACGGTCAAGATTATTTAAATGTATCACCTGATGCGTTATATAATGACGAGGCTACTAAAGATGTATATCCATCGTGTTTCTTGCCTGAAACATGGGCATGGTACAATTGAAATGGAGTCAGAAAAAGAACCATAATAATTCGGCTGATCAATAAAGCATTATTATCATTAAAAAAACATTTTTTGATAATATAAGTTTTGTGGTACTAAACATTAAAAATTAAACTAATTGAAGTAGAAAGAATACTTTATTCTAATTTTTTTAAATAACCATTTTGCCAAAAAGTTTAATTAGTCCTCGAACTCGAGTTTATACATACATTTTGCGCCAATGGTCACGATATACTGTTTTTAACCTGTCGGAAGCAATCTATCGATGAAAACGCGAATGCCGACATTCTGAACAGTAGTAACTTTTAACAACTTGCGAATTATATATTTTTTTTTACAAAAAACCGATATCTACGTGTTATGACTTATGAGTGATGAAGCAAGTGGATAGGTTCATTAATAAAAATGAACTTATGTAAGTATAGGTGGAATCATCAACATTCCCAAATTGTTGTTCTTTAAAAATTGGAGATCTTGGGGTGGAATATTTACAGGGCGGATTGCAGGTCTCATGTTGGAAATGATACCGTATTTATATTGGATACTTTTTCCAGTTATTACTAATAACGATGAATTGAGAGAAGGCTATTCTGAGCAGGATATTTATACAGTGGCCATTGCGAATACATAGGTACCTAACGTAAAGTAACACCAAGAAAACCTTTCGAGTTGAAATAGTTGAAACAAAGATGTCATAATCGTGAAACTCGATACCCCATAAAGTCCCTTACACTTTTTAAATAGCAACCCTCCGCGTCGGTTGGAACACTGCTTAAAGATACTTTCCATTAGCACCCCCCCCCCCCCATTGGGGTGATATTGTGAAAAATCCCTTTTAAAACAACTAACAATGTTTATATACACTGAATTCTTCTTTTGTAAATGACGCAACCCGGCGACGCAATTTACGCAAAAAATACAATAAACGACTTTGTTCAGAAGTCTATTAGCCGATTTTGACAATCGTCATTATATAAAAATTATCACATACAGACATAGGTGTGTTCACTGTTCACACAAAGTAGGAATAAATCCTCAACTTCCGTAGAAATGTCGGAATATCTACTGGGTTCTTGCCTTTAAACATAATTTTCGAAGAATTTGATGATATTGGTCCTTACAGAATAGAAGAAAGTGAAAATATAATGAAATTCAGTAGCTTTTAACGAAAGGATACACACGCATAGGAAGAACAGGGCCTTATTTGACAACAGGACATTTCCGATATATTCCTACTATCAACTTTTAAAATTGATCCATTGTATACTTTAGTCAGTTCATTACATGGAAGTTTACTAAATGAATGTTTAGTTAGAGGTAATTGATTCCCCCTTTGAAATGGAAAACGTTACTCATGTCAGATAAAAAACACTCAAAAAAATTCACCGAATTTTTCCATACAAACGATCCAACTGGCGACTGTAAAAATAAAAGATAGATGAAAAAGAGATTCATTAATAACGGTTAATTAATTTCAATGCTTTTGCGCTGCATAGTTTAAATGAAAACTGAATTCCTTTTGTTTCGCAGCCAAAAGTTCATTATTAATTGTTCTTAAAACGAGAAAAAGGATGTCATTTAAAGGCGTAGCTAATCGTTAATATTTGTGACGTTTATTACATAGGATCTGTCGCGAGAGAGGGTTGGCGCTTGTTATAAATTCATTTAATAGGTCTTTAGCAAATATTTAGGGTAGGTAAATTATAACCAAACATTGATAGTAATGGCTCAAGTTCATTGTATCCTTATTAAATGTGCAATTGGGTCGATAATTGCCTAGGGCTAATTAAAACAGAAGCGATGGTTAATTAATAGTTTAATTGACTAGTGCGGTAGGAGTCTTATAACCCGTACCTAAGTGTAATGTTACATAAAAACTAATGGACAAGGTGTGAAAAATGTACCTACAATGACAAATTAGGGAAAAGATCATTTGCAGATATTTGAGTAAAAGGAAGTTATAACTTACATTGTCCTAAACTCTTAAAACTTCTTTCAGTTTATCTGATACTCTATACAGTTAAATTACTGTAAGATTTAAGATTAAACTTGATATATTATAGGGTACTTTATAACACAAAGTGTCATGACGTAGATGCTACAAATTACACACCAACCCCGCTTCCTTAGAATTAGTTATGTACCTTGACGTTTCTGGCTTGTTTCTTATGCACCTTTTACTAATTTAATTTAGGACATAAAATTAAAAACGATGCTTATTAATTCTCGAGATAAAAATGCGACACTGTTCGTAATTTAAAATGCTTGTACTTAGAAGTTTGTCTAGTTTTTCTACATCCGCTCCAATTTACTTGTGAAATCAAACTTGTCATACTCGTAGTCAAGAATGTAAGGAGGAACACAGATTGTTAGATTTTAACTATTCTCACGCCGTGCGAAAGTAGAAGTGCTTGGGTGCACAATTTTTCATCTGTCAATCTGCTTGTCTGTACATCTTCCTGTTCTTGGACGGCACATGACCCCACCTATAAGGATCTATCGGTGCCTGAATTTCTGGCTGTGCACATCATCATCGAGCGTAGTATACTAACGTGAAGGTTTTTCAGTTTTTTCCTATCTTCTACTACAGTTTTGGTCCGATTCTTTTCAAATTGGTGTCGTCAGAAAGATGTTGTAAACGTGCACAACTCTTGCGTGGCGGAATTTTGTTTTTTGTCCTAGGGGCGAAATTAACGACCTTTTGCAAGGCGCGCGCGCGCGTCTTCGAGAGGTAGTCAACTTCGGGCACCTTTTACCTTCCGTTGCGAATTCTGTCACGCGTTTTAACGTTTCGTAAATCTCGAATGGCTGTCTCTCTTTCTCGTGTCGCCAATAGAAGCTCGAGCAATGAGAAGTGCCCCCCAAAAATTAAGTACTATCTTGTGGAAGGTTTTTAGCGAAATCCACCAAAATGTGGGTGTAATATAAGTATGCACCGAAAAAGAAAATGTGGTAGCCCCCGACACGATCTTACTGATGGTGGAGTGAAATCTTCAAACGCGAATTGCGGGTGAACGGGACGTCGGAAGTGGATACCGTCAAAGGGAATGTGGTAGCCTTCGACAATATCTTTTATTCATGGTTGAGTCAAAAGTGGCTAATAGAATACTGATCTGCCACACAAAAATGCGCTGAAGTCCCTTCGATCTCACACGAGGACTTTAACCCCCAGTTAACGCCCAGTATTATTGCCAGGCAAGTAATAATCAGACGGGGTTTTCTGGAGGCTGGAGGCGATGGTTTATCTCTTTTGTTAACAATATATTTCAAGAATCAAGTATGTGGTCAGCTACAGGGATTTAAAATGTGCGCTGTAATTGATTCTCACCTCAAGTGCGAACTGCGTAGTGTTACCTGAAAGCTGAAGGTAAAAATGCCGCTCAAATTCTTATTGAAAATCTTATACTGATTCACGAGTCACCACAACGCCCGCTCGCATACTGCTGTTGCCATCCTACAACTCCAATGGAACATTTTGATCATCCATCATATAGTCCCGATTTAGCGCTGAGTTCCAAAATGGAAATGGAATGGCTAGGACGGGCTAGGAGGAAAACGATTCCAACAAAAGAGCGTGCAAAGTTATTTAATCGGGTTGGCGGGCATCTACAAGAAAGGAATTGGAAAATTGTGTTATGGGTACGACAAATGTTTCAATCACTAAGGCGATTGTGTTGAGAAATAAGTAGGTACCTACAATTAGGTGGAACTTTTGGTAATAAAATAATTTTTTTATATTCACTTACTTGTGGACAACCAGATGTTAAATAAAAAATGACCCTCGTAATAAACATTTGTGTGAAACGTTTTTTCCCAACACTTACCATTTTTTGAAGACGCTCTTCTAAAAGCGCGATTTTTGGTTTATCTGTGTGTTAAGAACCTAGGGCTTATTATAGATGATGAACTTAGGTTTCGACAGCATATATCTAAAAATGTGCAAAAGGCATTTATTAATCTAAAACAAATTTATCAAAATCGGTCTTGCTTAACTAAAAAAGTAAAAATAATACTCTGCGAGTCGCTTGTCCTATCTCATTTTAATTATTGTGATTGTGTGTACGGTCCTTGTTTAACTTCCGTCGACTGCAGACGAATACAACGCATCCAAAACTCGTGTCTAAGGTTAATATTTGGTATTCGAAAATTTAATTCTATTGGTGGCAAACTGAATGAAATAGGATGGCTGAATATGACAAATAGAAGAATGCTGCATTCGGCTTGCTTATATCATAAAGTCATTACTCGCCAAACACCACAGTATCTTTTCAATAAGCTTCGATTTCGGCATAACATACGTGATTTTTTCTTGAGACATAAAAATTTAGTTATAACACCGCTTCATAAAACCTCCTTGTATGAAAGATCATTTAGTTATAACGCGTCTAAAGTTTATAATTCAATACCTCCTGAAATTAAAGAACTTCCTATACAACATTTCAAAATTCAACTACATAAACTATATCTACTTAATCAATACACCTCTTAAATAAAAATTAATCTTGATAAGCTTCTGTTTTTATTATAATTTATTTGTCCCGTTAAAAATATTATTTTTCACTCGTAATGCCATAATTAATGTTATTTAGTAATCAAACTGGGTTGAGTGGAAGACCAAGCTGCTACTTAGTAGTTGCTTGAACTCACTCCATTTGGGATTTGGGAACAACAAGTGAGGCAGTTCTTAAGTACTCTGTTCTCTTCGAACATCATGTATGATTTTATTTTTCTTTATTTTTATCTTGAACATTGAACATTATATTAAGTTGTTTTCAATAAATGCATTATTATTATTATTATTATCTGTTCTGTCAAGAATTTGCCATAGATATATTTTGTTCTATCACAAGATTTTATTATATATTTATATAATACAGGGTGAACTAGAGTATTTTGTGTCCATGTCCAAAATGTTACTCCAAATTAGGTTATTAAATCCTAAATTATGGCCCAGTATTAATAGGGCCTAAATTTTCAAACCTGGTAGGGCATACATAAATTCGATTCGAAAATGGACAATCTCGAGGACAATCTTGTTCAATCAGTCACAAAGGTACCCTGAAAAACCACCCGACTGGTAGTGGACACACTGTATACACTAATGTATTTAAATTATCCTCAAGATGGTGGCTGGGATGAACGTGTTTCGAAAATTTACATTGTTTCTATTCAATTTCTATACAAAATTACGGCTATAATTAACTACCTAAGCTAAATGTTTACAACTTAATTTGCAAGTGTGATGAGATGTTATCCTGATGAATGTGTGAAGCATTACCTACGTTTTTATTCTTAATGTTGGAACGAATAAACCAATAAGTGGCGAGAGGTAAAATAATCTCAAAATGGCGTTATAAAAATATGGCTAACAAGGAAAAAGTGGGGTAGGCATATAGCGTGCTTGCAAGTCGCACTTTGTTTTTGTTTTCATGTTCATTTTCCAACGTCATGTACCAAATCAAATAATGTATCCCAGGCGTGTAGACATGGAATTTGAATTGCGTGGTGGCTTTTGGTAGATACACAATTAAGGACTAAAATCCATTGAACCCTGCAGCATTGATGGCCAGCGATTCATATAAGCACAAGCGTGGCACACAAATGAAATGACGCTTATGGGAGGTTTAGGTTCCAATTCTGCAATCTCTAAATGAAAAAATTAAATTATACTCGACAAATGGCGTCCGATTGAAAAACTGTTTTGTTTTCCCAATTTGTAGAGTAAGGTAGCGGCAGAATCCCTTTGAGTGGTTTACGACCAGATAATATATTCCCAACAGGTTTTCTATCATCAAAGGAAATGATGGCTATTAATAAAATGTGTAGACATGAATAAGGTATACCGTTCACTTATTTCCGGCAACTGTAGCTTTCGCTTAAAGCACTTTGCTACTAAATAAATCTAACTAGATTTGCCATTAGAATACTCGTTGTATGATTTCTCACGTTGCGGTGTAGACACATCTTTTTTCTAATTATTATCTCCTTTGTTTGGCTAAAAATATAATTGAAGCTTAACGAGAGCTGAAGGATAACAACCTCAGAAAGGCGCTTAAATGTGGCTCCTAATTACCGATAATTGCCTAGGACTTAAGACGTAAAAATATCCGAACCTATACATCATGTAGAAATCCTCAGTCGACATTTTAAACTTCGGTGTGTACCATCCAATTTTCTTGTTAACATTCTTCAAGGAGGCCGGGCTATTAAAGTGGCGAAACACAAAAACACGTCACTTAAAATTCATTCCGAAACAGTAATTTATCCCGAACAACCTGTTACTAAGTCTCTAATACTAATTCAAATTGTCTGTTAGTTCCCTTCTTGTGTTTTAAGATGCACCTTGTTAAGCTAGTCAACAATGAAATATTGGATACCTCAACAATATCAGGAACAATTAACTTTGCCGAATCGCGGTTGCTCTATACCCTGAATTATTTAGAATGCGTTATAAATCGTTTCTTATCGACCATCTTTAGATCGGTGACGGTAAAACAATAGGGATGTATCTTCTTACAGTAATCCATGTTTTGCACTGCTTAATTTGAATCTAGTTTGAGAAAGCAAACTGCATATTAGATTCACGGAATTTAGAAAATTGGATTAGGTGCTTGCGATCACTGGAATTCTTTCTTATTCTTCAACACAAACGAAGTTGAAATTTAGTACCAATAGTTCTTGCCTTGTTAACATTGACACTCATTAAAGTAGTAAAATATTCAAACTACGTAGAATAGACACAGTAGACATGGTGTTTTAGTTTCCAGTTTTTGACACTATAAGAATATGTCAAGGTATTATAATAATATCAAAATGCTACTGCTGCATGACATCAAAAGTAATTTACCATTTTTGTTCAAGCACCAATCCAGTGCGCATACATGATCGTCAAGATCTTACCTAGTGGGAAATAAGTACCATACACCAAAAATTCAAATTCAAATTAATTCACGTTAATTCAAATTAATTCACGTTAATTCAAATTATTTCACGTTACCTAATTCAAATTAATTCACGTTAATTCAAATTAATTCACGTTAATTCTCATTAATTCACGTTAATTCAAATTAATTCACGTTCCTTCAAATTAATTCACGTATAAGTTCAAATTAATTCACGTTAATTCAAATTAATTCAAAGGGGTGTACACCAAAAATTCAAAGTTGTTTCCCCCTAGGATTTTACAGTGATATCATTGACATCTTATCTCGGGTTATAGTTATAACGTTAAAAAGGGGCAAAAGCATGTTTGAAAAAAATGCACGGAGAGACAGGAAAGCCAATGCATAAGTATAAAATAATCGGCGATCAAAAATGATTGGCCGTCGAGTCGCCTTTGGAAGTTCAAGTAACCCATGTAAACAAAAATTCCAAAGGAGACTCACAACAACTCATTTCTGATCGCGTAGTATACGAGTATAACGATAAAACAAAAAAAAGTTAGTTTCGAGATAAGTTGATCAGTTTCATCTTAAGTGGATATTTGACAGTTATATTGTTCTGTTAATTTCCGTTGCACGACGTGGACGTTTCAACAGGTAATTTTGGATTCATTATTTTCAATATTAGGAAATTATGTCGAATATTATTGAAAGGGCTAAAAGTATAAGAAGAGCAGCATGTTTCACCATACATTTTCGTTCGTTAAGTCAAACAAACTAATATTCAGCATTTCATATTATTTGGAGGGAGCTTATCCAATTTCTTTTTTTTTGTTACGGCCTGGCTTCATTTTTATAAAACGAAGGATTTCTAATAATATTTTTTGTAGTTATCATATTACATTAAATAACACAATACAGTTCCTTTTGAAATCTGTTTATAATTTTTGCACTCGAGATTGTATACATATTTTGCTTTATGAATAATTAAAATTAAACCAAATTCTTGTTTTGGGCTGGTCAATTCAGCGCTAATTAGAGTTGAAATAACATGAGTAGTGATGCCGCCGAGAAGACACGCTTTCTCGTCTTGTCTCGTCTCGAATTTTGAGACGAAACCGAGGTTCAGTTTCGTCTCGTTTCGTCTCCGCGGCACGAGGCTAATCACGAGTCTAGGCTAGAGTCTCGACGAGACTCTCTTTTGGTCTCGAAATGTTTGTATTTATTTGTACCTACTGTTTTTTTTTTAATTTTATTCAAGAAGATCCATTGAAGTAGCACGAATTCCAATTATTTACATAAACCGTTCCTGACCTTACTGATTTAGGACTTAATTACCATCGATCTTATACAACTGTAATTTTTCTTAAATCCAGGAAGCCTTCGACAGCTTTATTTCATTTTATTGGCGGACAATTGATTTAATAAACCTGTACCCTCATCAATAGCAGTATACCTGCCTGCTTCGTCAAACAATGGTACTTGTCTGTGCGGGAAAAACAAGATTTTGTTATCATACTTAATAGGATCTCATTGTATTTTCACAAGTTTATGGCATTAAATCCAATCGTTTCTAGGTATAGGTACAGTGATTCAATTTAGAACAGTGGATACAACCGGGTATCTCGTTTTTGATTAGTCGTTCGTTCCGGTCGCCATATTGGGGCTAAAATCCTATACTTTATTTAGTATATGAGTTTACATTTTTTTTTCACCTAGAACACAATAAAACTTAAATTATCGTTTGATGATAATGAGGATGATGATGATGACAGCCTTGCTATCGAAACGAGTAGGCTTTATTCCTGTTTTATTGTGGTTTCTAGGTATTTATGTTTCATTGTTTGATATTATTTAGAGAGTATTGTTATGATGTAACGGCTTCAAATACTGTTGCTATTAGGTTGATCTCGTTAGGAACATAAGTTAAAACATTTCTACTAAATTTTTTCTTACTTCTATCAAACATAATTATACGATGGTTTAATTAAGGATTCAGACATTTATGCATAAATGGAATAGCAAATACCTCATATAAGACGGCCTTTTTGTAGATGTTGATACCAATATTTTTCCGTTGGATAACTTTTTGTTCCACTAATTGACTAGGGAGTCGCGGCCTTCGAGATGAAAATTTTTTGAACGGTTAGGTAATCCTTGGGTTTAACAGTTACAAGTGAGGACAATTCTACTTATTATGGCAACAGGATAAATCTCAAATTTGTTTATGGGTTTTGAATGTTTTTTTTTTTATATTTTATCTTAAAAGGAGAGCTTTCCCATATACGCAAGCTCGCCCGATTTACTTTGTGAGGGTTTTAACAAACGGAATTTTTTTGTTAACACAAACGTTTGTGATAAATTCATACATTCTTACTAGACGGTGAAATTCCCCTTTGTTCAGTGAACGAATATGTAAATCAACATTAGAACATAACGTAACGGAAATATACTGACGCGTTTAATGAATTTCTGTACCCGGGTTACGTTAGCTGTCAACATTTTTTTGGGCAACACTTTGGCCACGTGGTTAGTTGAAACGTCAATATTTACCAATTTTATTAAAGACCACGAACTGGTAACCTCGGTTACTAAAACGCGAATACTTTTAAAATCTCCCTCATAGCACGATTCTTATTTGTGAATTAATGAATACATTCATCTGTTATATGGTCACGCCGCGGCGGCTTGGAAGTAATAATAATAATAATGTTTATTGTGAAACACACAAATGGTAGGAGTTCAGCCAAAGCTGTTCCACTCCACCAGCAAGTACAGATAAATTAAACTAACTTAATTTTAGTGTAACATAAAAAGAAAGAAGAAAAACTATAATAACAAAAAGATAACTTACAATTAATTTTAATTATATGTAAATGAAATAGTTAAGTATAATCGTTGAGTCAAAGTTATTCAATGGTATAATTCCAGCATTTGCGGTTGCAAAATATTTAAAAAAATTCTTACTCTTAATGTCTCTCCCTTGAATATATTTATTTAACAAAGTGAGCGCTAAGTAGCCCCACCTATTGTTATTTCTACAATTTATACGTGAATTAAGAGCTTTTATATTTTCCTACGTTATTCATGTAGTGTAATTTTCATATTTCTTGACAAATCTGTTATTCGCATAAGCGTATCATAGTTACTTTAAAGAAATACGTCCCCTACGCCATCATTTGCCAAAAAGAGATGGAATATATTTAGTTGGAACGTTGGAAGTTATAGTACACTCGTCCTGAAGAGCATAAAATTTAATTCTCATATATTAAACTCTGCTCTATAATTATTTAATAATTTTCAAATAAATATTTCGCAGTTGCCAATGGGTAAATTACAACCTAGAAAACAACTGGCTTAGAACACATGTTATGGTTTATTTATACGGCAACGTTATGTTAATTTTAAATATATAGCACAAAAAACTGATGAGCGAGTTCCACTCACAAGTCAAATTGTAATCTGCCTTGTTTTACCTTTCTCTTGTATTTTGAATTTGTTTGTATTGATTTTTGTCACATCAAATTATGAAAGGGAATTAGTTGACGGATTGCGATTACAGGGACACTGAAGCGTATGACAGCCATCAACTGACACTAACCTGCGGTACGTAAGGGTAAATGAAAATACATTCGGAACGGGGTGAAAAACTACTTGAAAATTGAAATAAGTTCCTTAAAACCTAAGCCCCTTTTAAATAATTGCATCTCTACACTTTCAACATCGACATTAATAATTTAATTTTTAATACAGTTAGCGGAGAGGAATCTAGATTAACAATCGTAGAGCAAAAAATCTTCGTTTCCGCCATAAAAAGTTGAATGTGTCATTTGGGATTCCAACCATTTGAAGAAATATGCGGAATTTCTCTTGCTAAACTTTTTCCGATTCAATTTGAAACCGTTGCGAATTTGTGCTCCTCTTCAAGTTAAGTTTTGAACAAAATAAGACGGATTTTTTTTATCAGCACATGTAACAAAATTGCTTAATTATTGAGCAGGTTCCGCGAATGTGAGCTTTTCGTTTTTGATTCATTAAAATTCTGACCCGTCTGAAGTATGTTACAGTTCTCTTGTTAATGTCCGTTATAATGACGTAAATTTTAAATAGTCAGTAATGAATTAAATTAACTTTGTTCATTCAACTGTCAGTTCCTAATTCAAGAATTACAATAACGAACTCTAACGAATGTTATAAAAACTCATTCCGTTAACGAATATGTCATTTTTCGTGAAAACTGTTCTTTATTGTTCGGTTTGTTAACGCATTATTAACATCTGATGTATAAAATAGGACACTTCGCAATGGGATTAAATATTCTTGTAGCCGTTGAGAACAAAAACGTTGCTCTTATTTATAAAAGGCTTATCTTTAATCCTCGATTTGAGGTTTAAATTTTGAAAATTAAGCAACAGCCGTTTCTCTCCGAAAATTAAAAACAATAACCGCTTTTTGTGTATAGGTATTTGGGACTCGCCTACAATGCATTTATCCCTTGCGTGTTATAATTTAATTTTTCTTTTGTTTTCGTAGGAAGAAACCATTGTCATATGCTTGAATGTCACTGACTCGTAAGCTATTATTTATATATCACGCGAATACCAGGGAGTGTGCGTTACTAACGCAACATAAAAGTAAAGGGATTTCTCCGAGGATTTCTCAATGAGCTTTCTCTAGGTACTATTTTTCAAGTATGGTATAACATAAAAGGTTTAAATGTGCAAGGGATGATATGATGTGTTTATTGCAAGACAATGTAAGTGGAAGTAAGAAATTGTGGTGTTCGTATATGTAATAAAATGTTTACCAGGTACCTAGGTATATTCCTCCTGTTTTCTTCAGTAATGTTATTGATTTAGTAGAAGTTCTTAGGCAATATTTTAGAATTATATTTATTCACTTATAGGTAAAATGCGTCTTGTTTAGCTGTCGAAATAGGAAGCCGGTTTGTGATTTAGTTAAAAAAAGTGTGTAGGTGTTTCGTAGATAATTTAGATCGTCAGAGGTTACCGCCGTTCAATTTTAGTTCGTCGCTAGTTGCACAAGTACATACGTAGGTACATTGAATCTTGCCAATATCTTATAACAGTCACATTTATCGCTTGACTGAGAACTAGCACTATAAATGTCAGTATATCAGTGTAACAAAATCAAATAATGCGAAAGTATAGAGCTAGTCTCTATACACAGTAGAACTTTGTTCCTACATTTTGAAATGATTGTAACTAATAATTAAAATTGAATTTTCGTACGTTGGATTTAAGGGCCGCGGCTAAAACTCGCCTTTCTCTTGCATAAAAATACGGACGAAAATACATTTATTCCATACTGGTAAATTTGAAATACCAAAAAACCTATACTACCGTTTCCTCTCGAGTTTACTTAATAATAGGGGGTTGAACATTAGGGGGAATTTAGAAGGTAGAATGATTTTCGGAGGTTGACTTTCGCTGCTCGGAGTTCTCTTAGTTTTTCTTATGAACCTTCGACGGCTTCTATCTTGAAGATGATGGCGGTTTCATACTTAAAGATTGGTGGCGGTTAGTGGGTAGATTGACCGATGTGACTTTCGGTGGTAACGGGGCTGCAGCTGGTCTGGTTCTCACGAGACTCTCCGTTATCACCCCTGATTGTTGCTTGGGTGGAAATTGATTTCACACGTGTTGTCTGCCGGTAGCCATTGGTTCTCTTGCACTTATCGGTCATGTGGTGAAACACTCTCTTGCATGAAAATATCACACACAAATATTAATAACAACCTTCCGTTCCCGGCGAGAGGGATCCTAGAGTTACTAAGGAGTGTAACTGATCTACAGGGTGTTATAATTTCACGATGTAAGTTTTTTTCTTTATAATCTCCCTCAGTTTAGAGATATTTAACTAAAATTTGGAATATAAGTAAAATCAATTTCGTGTAATTAGCTAAATAAAAGTAAAACTGTTTTGATTAGTATTGACAGTTCGCATAATATGAAATTGTATATTGTGTTTGCATATGTTTACAAACCAAAGGTTTAAATTGTAAAGTTTACGGTGAAATTATCACACCCTGTATATCTGTAACAAAGCGTTTGTGAACATATTTATATGAACTTTAAGAATTAGTTCCTTCCGTATGTACATCGTATTTAGGTACACCCTGTATGGGTGCATCTCTTATTCCCTTCGATATAGTATCCCTTGGAACATATAGATAACAACAACGATAAGAAAAAATTATCTAAGTCCTCGTGTGAGATCGAAGGGACTTCAGTGCATTTTTGTGTGCCCGATCGGTGTTTTATTAGCCAGTATTGACTCCACCATCAATAAGATCTTGTCGAATTCTGCCACATTCACTTTGTCGGTACCCGCTTGCCACTTCCTGCACCCGCAATTCGCGTTTGAAGTTTTGACTCCGCCATCAGTAAGATATTATCGGGGGTTACCACATTCTCTTTGGCAGTACACAGTTCCCATGTCTCGTTCACTCGCAATTCGCATTTTGGTGGATTTCGCTAAAATCCCGGCATAAAATGGTACTCAATTTTTTAGTACTTCTCATAGCTCGAGCTTCTATTGGCGACACGAGAAGGAGAAACCGCGATTCGAGCTTTAAGAAACTTTTGGGGGCCCAAAGTCGACTACCCCTCGAAGCGCGCCGTGCAAAAGGTGGTTCATTTCCCCCCTAGAAAAAAAAACAAAAATCCACCACGCAAGAGTTGTGTGCGTTGACAAGACCTTTCCGACGATATCTATTTGAAAAAAATCGGAGAAAAACTGTAGAAGGAAATACGCATATTCGTAAATAGCAGACGCGCTATGCCTTTAAGAAACTCCGCAGCGTTTATGTATAACTTTGCTTTTCAACAAAATTTGAGAAGACAATAATTTTAAAGTTACAAATAACCTACGAACCCCCCTGATTTGGGATAAAATAAAATAAAAACTGTTTATGCAAAGAATTGAACCAGATGCGCCCGGTTACAAGCCGAGTATCCTTGCCACTAGACCATTATGGCACAAATTCAATCGATATTAAATTGGCTCGCATTGCGAAATAGTTGTGGGAAGAATCAATTTTCTCATCTGCTGTTTACAAATATACCCTTTGGCACTTTTTTCTGAAGGTTCTTGTTCTTGAAACTTGCTTCACTAAAATCGCTACATAAATAAGACTATTGGGCGCATGTGACCACTCGATATAAGTATTTTGTCTATTTACTGGCAACATTTTGGGAAAATTGCACGAATATGAAAATTACTCTACCAAGTAGTAAGCAGACTGCTCATGTAAAACTAGTGTATGGAACAAACTAAATCCATTTCCTTCCATTTGTAATGTTTATAGTGGTCCCCCAAGCTGACACTGAAAATGTTGACTTGCTTACTTACAGTAACTCTGGGCAAAAACTAGGAGCAGAGCCACCTAACCTTCAAGTCGAAACGACGGATTTTCGCGGCGCTTTGAAATCTCGGTAGCAGTCGGCCCGGTGCGAACTCCTACGTTGTGTAATCAGTTTTTTTATGTGTTGGGACGTGAGACATAGTCGGGAGCGGAGTTGAATAAAATGTATAATTTTGTACATAAGAAAAGACAAGAACAAATAAATATATTACGCACACTACAAGCCAATATCAGGGAAACCTTCTATGGGACAAAAACCCCGGCATCGCCCACACAAATACATGAAATAAATCAACTACAGCATCAAAATGCAAGGGAAAAAACACAAATAAAGTATCTCAAATTGTACGATAAAAATGAGGTAGTCGAATTAAATGCAGTTAAACAAATTTATAAAAATCATAACATATTACACATGGAAAACGTGATAAATCAATTTAGTACAAAAGCACATTGAAAGACATGTGAATTGAGATAAAACAACTTGTAAAATGATAAACGGAATGTACAAAAATAAACATCAAAGCATTCATTACCGCCCAAGCAAAACACAGTGGAGGAAAAGTTAATTAGAGGATTCCTTCTCGAATAACTTACGCACCGTCCGGCGGGTCACGGACTGTATTAAGTACCTCGTTCGTCCTTCACGGAATAGTTAGATAAGAATCATGCAGAGCAACATCACACTGATAATAAACTTACTCATGAATACAGTAATAAATACTTAAACCATATATAGGCATCATAACATGCACAGCATAGCAAACAACCATGATTCAGATAACGGAGTACATAAACAAAAGCTTGCAGCTTTTTCTGCAACATGCAAATAATAACAATTTGTGACATGAAGTTCAATTGTTAATAGTTAGTACAAGAAATAATAAAATGGTGTAAATATACTTTTAAAACAGCACAAACAAAATAAACAGTGACAAACCCCCGGGAACGCGTGATGCACTCTCCACATCATCGCCATTCCCGTTAACTCACGCTAACTTTCTCCCCTAGCTTCGTTATGAAAATCCCCTGGTCTTCGGCATCTGCGCAGAACGGGGTATATCAAACGTAGCACGATTGATATATACCGAGCGTATCGTATTTTTTGTTTCAGTTATAAAAATTTATATGTAACGTTTGTATTTTTCATCAAAAATCTTTTAATCGATTTAGAAATGACCTACTAATTTTATTTAAGAAAATGGAGAGGATGTAGGTCATTTTTCAAGAAACTTTTATCCATCACAAAGTTTTCTTCTGGGTTTTTTTGCTTTGGTTACGATACGTCGCCAATATTGTGATACGTGTCGCCAGAATAAAACCATTAATTTTTCAGGTAAAATGCAAATATCAAATAGGTATAATAATTTAGCTACCAAGCAGAAAGTGAAACATTTGCTAATACGATTCGAGAAGAACCGAACCTCGAACCGAACCAAGTTATGATTATTATTATATCATTCAATATTAAGTTTACAGTAACACAATCAGTTTAATTTACATTTCTAGAGACCAAAAAGATTCTAAAAAACTAGAAAATTACATTCTTATTTCACAATCTACCAGTGACGCATCGAAAAAAAGTTCAGGGGTAGAAATTGGAACATGACCCCTGGAAAAATAACACCCTGTAGATTGTCACTACCATTGGCATGACCAATGATGTAAGCCCCACAGCGTACCTAACTTATATTTCAAATTTGGGCGGAATATCTCAAAAAT
>NW_022170403.1:49131652-49198677 GCF_008802855.1 Photinus pyralis | reverse complement strand
TTTTTTTTTTTTTTTTTTTTTTTAAGGCTTTCGGGATCTTGCCCATTTTAGCCTACATTAAAGAAACCAGAGGACTAAACAAGGATTTATACGTTTCACGCTTTGGGGCCGATCAAAGCGACTTCACACAAAACATAGGTAGGCCACGGAAGGTTGGTACTTGGTAGCACATAAGGATGACATAATACGGGTTACAATTACAACGGTAGTTTACTTGCAGCTACAAAACGGACTAAAATGTCATAAACTCCCTTATCGTTGGTACTTAGAATTGTTGGTACATCGAGAGGGTGTGTCAACCCCAGCTTGAGTACGCCTTCCATCATGATATTCGTGTAATTTGTATTCTGCGGACAGGCGAGAACTAAATGATTCAAACCTGCTACCTCATAATTACAAAACGTGCACTGTGCCGAGGGAATCAAATTTATTCTGTGCAAATGTGCTGGAAATCTACCGTGCGCTGTTTTTAGCCTGACTATGCTTGATTGATAAAATCTATTGGATTTGTAATTATAGTAACACGGATTGATTGTTATTGAGGGCATTATACGGGTAGGTATACTGCGTGGGTCTTCTAAGGCATCGCTCTCTCCACTCGGCTTCCCATTGCGTTCGAAGAATTTGCTGCTTCATGAATGCCGTTTCATCCTGTTTGGACTGCGGGATGTTTAAAATGATTCCCGACTCCACAGCTCCTTTCGCCAATTTGTCCACTGTTTCGTTGTGGCTTATCCCAATGTGAGCTTTAATCCAATAAAAATAAATTTCAATACCTTCTTTACGGAGGCGGGCCACATTCGTGAGTATATCTAGGATATACGGGTTGGTACTGTAAAAATTAGTTTTGTTGTCCAAAGCTTTTAGTACACTAAGGGAGTCGCTCATCACAACAAGCTTTTTCGTGACTACCACATGAATTTCTCTTAACGCATAGGCAATGGCTGTTGCCTCCGCCGTGAAAGTAGATGCGTTCCCATTCAACTTAAATACGTTCTGTTGTCCTGAGGGTTGTATAAGGTAAGCACAACCGCAGCCATTCTCACCCTTTGAACCGTCCGTGTAAATAAAGAGAGCGTGTTGGTGTGTTCTAATAATTGACTGGTGTAGAAGATTATCCAAAGACGAAATACCTTGATATGGTGGGAAGGTGACTTGAATCTCCGAAATATAGTCGGTGTAATTAATGTCTTTACTGATAGCGCTTTCACGGAGGATAGCGATGTCAGACAGATTTCTAGATGCTGTTGCAAAAGGGGGAGCATTTTTTAACCGCCAATACAGGTTTACCAAATCTTGCACAGCCAACTCCGATAATTTTGGTAAAATCTTAGAATTCTGAGATTTGCACTTCAACACGAATTTAGAAGCCAGGAAGTTTCTTCTGATGGACAGTGGAGGTTCCCGTGCTTCCACCTGTACTACGTCTCCTGGAGAAGAGCACATTGCCCCCATGCAAAGACGTAGTGCCTTATTAGATACCGCGTCCAGACGTTTTAAATTTGAGTTCGAGGCACAGCCATACAAGATACATCCATAGTCAAGCAGACTTCTAACATACGTTTTGTAGATCTTTAAGTTAGAGTGCATGTCGGCACCCCAATTAACTCTGGAAATCATCCTAATCAGATTAATGCCCCTTTCACATCTACCTATCAACTTCTCTATATGCGGTCTCCACCTTAATTTAGAATCGAGAATCATACCAAGGTAAGAGATTTCTGAAGTTATTTTAAGTTCAACCCCCATCCATCTTAGCGAGCCTGTGGGCAAATCTCGATGCCGTGAAAAAAATATCGTTTGGAGCTTATCCACCGATAGATCGAAACCATTATCAAACAGCCACCTTTTTATGATCTTGAATTTAGCTTTTAATTGCTGCAATACGAGTTTTGTTGATTTATCTGTGGTATAAATGCAAAGATCGTCCGCATATTGGCATGCGTTGATATTAGGACTCCACATTCTGTAGAGATCCACACAATACATATTGAACAAAAGGGGACTAAGAGTAGATCCCTGAGGGATCCCGATCGATGTCATTCTGGGACCAATTAAAGAGTTCTTATTACTTCTTACGAATATTACTCGATTCCTAAAGAGGTCACAAATATTCCTCGCAACCTGATCTGGGACACCCATTTTGGCCATTTTGCTTTCAAGGAGGTCTAAGTTAACCTGATTGTAGGCATCTTTAATATCCATAAATATTGCGCCCAGGTAATCGTTTTTACTAAAACATATTTGAATGTCTGTTACCAGTTCAGCGAGTGCGTCAACCGTTCCTCTGCCAAAGCGAAACCCGTACAATTTATCTGGCAGAATCTGGCTTTGTTCCAGCCACCATTCCATCCGATTTTTAATCATTCTTTCGTACGTTTTGGTAATGCACGACAAAAGCGAGATCGGTCTGTATGAAGACACACGACCTGCCTCTTTATTTGCTTTAAGGATAGGCACGACAACGATTTTCTTCAATTCTTCCACCATATCCCCCTTAGTCCAAATATAATTAAAACACTCCAGTAGCAATTGTTTCCCCGTTATGGGTAAGAGATGCAGCATCGAATACGTGATATCGTCCTCTCCAGGCGCTGTGTTGTTAGATTTTTTCATTGCCTGTAGTAGTTCGGTTTTTGAAAAAGGCCGAGATAGAAAATGGTTGCACCGATCAAATTGATAGGGTCTTTGTTCTGTTGACACATATGCTGGAGTAAGATTTTCTAAAAAATCGGCAATCCAAGATTGCTCCCCGATAGCCTTACCGCGCCATGGACCTTTGAATCTTCTAATATGGTTCCAGAATTCCGAGATTGGTAAATCTCTGGTGATGTTCTGGCAAAAATCTTTCCACTTTCTACGTTTCTTGTATTTAAGGAATCGCTTTGAGTATGCAAGTTCTTTTTTACAGAGGATAAAATTTTCCATTGATCTAGTCAATTTATATTTTTTCAACGCCTCTCGTCGTCGTTTGATCACTGCCGTACATTCTGCGTCCCACCAAATTGGAGATGTTCTTTTCCTTCTGCTGTTGGTATGCTTGTTTTTAAAGTTTGCAATAGCACTTTCTTGTATACTTTTACTATATAATCGACTCTCTTCGAATTCGCTGAGAAAAAGGGGATTCTGGAAAATCGCTCCACTAGATCCGCATGGAAATCGGCGAGGCCTTCCGGTGTTATCCTCCATTTTCTTATAGGCGACTCCTCGATTGACTCCTTTACATGACCCTGCAGTTCCATGTGAATAGGGAAGTGATCAGACCCGTATGTGTCATCTAAAACTTGCCATTCGATTATGTTTGCTACTTGTGGACTTGTAAGCGTAACATCTACTGCCGAAGCACACTCCTGTGGCCTAGATAGTCTTGTAGGTGTTCCGTTGTTCAAAAATATTGCTTGTGCCTCATTAATAAATTCTAGCAGGATTTTGCCAGCATTGTCTGTTTTTGATGAGCCTAACGCCATGTGATGTGCATTCAGATCCCCCCCGATAATATACGGAGATGCGATTTGTGATAGTATATGTTTATAATTTTCCATACAAAGGTTATTTTGCACCGTACGGTACATTGATATAATGGTTACATTTAGATCTAGTAATTTCGCGTCACATATCAATAAAGTCGTTATCAAAATCAGTGTTAATGCTTATCTCTGCATAGTTAAGTGATTTATGAATGAGAATCGCCACACCCGCATAGCCATCTGCCCTATCTTTTTTAACTACATTAAAATTCTTGACCTTTAGTTCCCTGCCTCGTTTCCTCCACGTTTCACTTAATATAATAATTTTGTAGTCTTTTTCGAAAATCAGTTCCTCTTCTATTATCGGTGAGACTTTGGTTTTTTTTGCTCTAGGTTTTTTAAACAATGTTTTGTCAGTTATCTGGGTCTCCTTAGGTGATTCAAGATTCCTTTCGTCGCCGTCGTCTGTGGATGATGGTGGAGGTCGTTTATTAGTTGAGGAAGCTTCGATATTGACCGAAATTATTCCTGCCCTTGAATCCGTAGGACTACTCGTTTTCGTCCCCGATTCGGCGGATGTCCCCGCCTCGTTTTCCTCAGTTGATGATGCCGTTGACTCTCTTATGTCATTTTTCGTGGGACAATTCCCCGCTGTGTGCCCGACGAGGCTACATAGAAAGCACCTCATGTCGTCAGCCGACAAAAATATTCTAAACATTTCTCCTTGATATCTAAACGCTATGCTCGCCGGAGGCTCATCGCTCTCGTCTGTTGCAAAGTATACTTGGCGTCTATGACTAAGAACATGTTTGTATTCACGATCCAGGTTACCTGCACCTATCAACGAAATTCCTGATGCTAATTTCAGATTCGCCCGTTCAAGCTCGTGTTGTATAATTTCGTTGGGTATCCAAGGTGAGACATTCGATAATACAATCCGCTTTGCCGAAGTGGCCAAGCGCCTCGCCGGTATAAATTGATCGTTAATTTTTATTCCTTTGTGAGTACCAAGGAATGTGTCAACTGTAGCAACTGAGTTTAGGCAAATACTTATTCTAGCCCCAGATATACGGGATGCAAAAATTACATTTTTCGCGCCAACGAGCGTACCCACCCCGGAGATATATTCCCGAATCGGCACCCCCTCACCCGCAGAAAAGACGATGACCTGTTCTTTTTGTGGAAATTTAAATTTCGATTGTAGTACGGACGAGTATGTAGAACCGGATACATTGATAGAGCTGCTATCTCCCTGACCAGAAATAGCGCTAATCTCTTGGGTGTTCGATATATTTTGCATTTGGTCCTCCATAACGGAAGACAAGGTACACTATATTGAAATTTTTCAACTTGTATTTCAAAACTGACGCATAGGTCTGAAGATGAAATAAATATTTTGAAATCGATATCCTTAAGGAAAAATAAACAAGTATTTGACTACTTCTTTCAATATATGGTTCCAACCTTTATCTAAATATTTCAATATTTGTAATAAATCCAACGCCCGGTATACTTTCTCATTCAAAAGATTTACACACTTCTGGATGCTAACTAAGTTTGAATCCACAAAAAATAATGGTATCAATTCCAGTTCACAATTAATGAGAAAAATCACCAAAATCTTTTGTTTGAGTTCGCTTATCACTCATAAATGATATACCAATTTGTTCATGGAATAACCTTCCGTGGATCAACCCTTTCAGGTGTCACTTTGAGCATAAATTCATAAATTTATCGTTATTTATCATAAATAAATTTATCGTAGATACGAACAAAATTTCTTCAAATTACGGTCGATTTTCTCTTTTTGAAAGGTAGCAGCAATTGAAATGCAAATGAAAATTGGATGGTGGAACTTCTCGTGCAATAAAATTGGACCTTTTTATATCGCCTCTATTAAGTTTTACTACTGGAAAGTGAATTTTAAAAAATGGTTGACGACTTGAATCGGAAACATACTGGGTTTCAGGTTTCTTGAAATTTCTGGAATAATTTACTAATGATGCGCAGTACGCAATGTCACTAGCCCCTTGTATACTTGGGATTTTAAAAGCCAACCAAAGCACTAATTAATCGTCTTTAAACATTTTACCGGTTGCCCTTCAATCCAGAATTTTATTCTCGCCCAATATAAACAAGAGAGGTGCGTACATTTAGTTAGTAAACTTGTTTTTTATCTTAACTAACCACTCCAAGTAGAAACGTAATGAAACTTTCTGTACTTTTGACCACAATGGTTTAGTGGGAAAATTTATTTAAGCGCGGTCACACTGATCAAATGATGCAAAAAAAGGAATATGTTCGCGCGCGTATTAAGAATGCAACACATTATTATGTTCGGTTGAAAATAAATCAGCCCACCAGAGGATTCCTCTACACCACGACATTCCTCTGTTGCATAAAGACGCAACTTTATATTAGTTTTACTCGTAATGGAAGAATTTAAAAGCGCGCACTACAATAATTTCGTCGAAGTGGCGGCACGCTTTTCTGTTGTAATTCTGCGACTTGAACTTTCGCGATAAAATTATGTTAAGTGATCTAAAATGCTGCGAACCGGTAACACTGTGATGTTTTGAGTTTTATCGACTTACACACTCGCTTCTTATCTGAAAGCGTTTCGTACTATCACATTTCAGTTCCTTTTTTTTCACTATGAAGAGGTACACGTATAAAATTTCTTATAGGTACTGTCAAATTTGTAAATTCAAAACTTGGGATTTAAATATATTGTTAAATCTAGAGGAGGGCACACAAGTCTTCTGTGGGTTCTTGTCGCGTTTACTGCGATTCTGATTCTTGTTGGTCCAGTCCTGTAGGCGGTTGAGGTGGTTTTGTAAATGAGTTGTCGCTCCTACATGTGATTCCGAGTGTGATTCACTGGTTGAGAAGATGACTACCTCGTCAGCAAACATGGTAATAGTAGTGTTTTGCATCGTTGGTAAATCAGATGGGTAAATCAAGTATAGTAAAGAGCCTAGAACACACGTCCTTGCCACACTACTGCTTTAATTTGATGGTATTCCGAGGCTGTCTTATTTAATTTGGAAGAATCTTTCGGTGGAGTATGATTTTAGGATTAAATAGATCTGAGCTGGGAATTGTAGTTTGATCTTGAACAAACCTTATCAAAGGCTTGCTTTTATCTAAGAAATCACTTGCAGTTAATTTTTTGTGTCAAGGCTTTCTATTATTTGATTGACGATCCAGTGGCATTGGTGTATCGTTGTGTGGGCTTCACGAAAATCAAATTGGAAGGTCGGGATTATCTGGTCAATATTAACAGCTTTTTTAATTCTTTTCAGTAGGAGTCTTTCAAAGAGCTTATGTAACAGGGTTGTCGGTCTCTAGAAAAATGGTATGTTCGGTGGTTTGCCAGGCTTTGCGATAAAAGTAATCCTAGCATACTTCCATTGTAGTATACTGTTGTACAGGGTGTAAATCGAAAAGTGGAACATAGGCGTTTAACATGGGAAATTACTTTTTCTTTGCGCAAACGTTTCCTAATTATTTTACGCAAAAATACTTCAAATAAAAGTTATAGAGATATAAATTCTGTATCTAAATCATGTGAAACGATTATTCTACCTCTTCTTGTACGCGAAAAAATTGATTATAAAGATTTTGTTTTCACGTGTTTTTAGTCTAAGTAGCCATGGACTATATTTTTCTTTTATCATGTTCCATGGCTACTTAGGCCAAGGGGTTCGGAAATTAAACTATTCTTGCGTGGATTAAGAATCTTATGACACACTTGAAAAATAAAATAGCTAATACATACCTAAATGCAAGGGATATCCCAATGTTTAGCCTTTAACTCGGCCTTTTATTAACTGTAACTTCTGTGAAGGAAGTAGGTACTTGGATACATTGTTAGTGTGACCGAGTAAATATAAACTAGGTTAAGTTTTGTTCTCGGCTTCATCTTATCCTTGTAACAGACATGCACAAGTTAGTAGTAGTAAGAAGGGCATGCAAAAAATTAAATGAAGGACTCTAGCAATATGTCAATATGTAAATCCATGTAAAACAAGGACTCTCAATTAAACATGTACATAAGCAAACAATAATCTGTATCCATATTTCCCACGTTTAAAGTAATCTCGGAATGTTATATTTTCGGCTTAAAAAATACACAAACACATAAGAGGTAACTGTTGAATAAATTGAATATTATTCACTCCTCCCTTCATTTTCTATTGTTCAAGGTGTTAACCAAGGGGAAATATAACTGAAAACGTGAATTGTAGTCATAAAAGTGACTTTGTTAGAATTGTCAATATTTAAGGAGAACCACATAGAGAGTATCGTAAACGATGTATAATCTCTATTTACAATGCCGCAGAACGTGTTTTGAACAAAGACCAGAACAATGCTTCCTCTTTTCAAATGTAAATGCGGACATTTGACAGACGCCTCTTTACAACTTGTGCGGAAATTATCACTAAAGCTCAATGGTGTTTCTGTTTTAGCAAAGGGTAGCATACAAAAACTGTGTAATAGGTTTGAAATTACCTAATTTATAAAAGTACTTACGTTTGCAGTACTCCGATTAAAACCTTAGCAATGTGATGTTTACTCGTATTTGTCAATATACGTACAAGTTCTGTTTACAAATCTTGTTTACTGACCGAAACCAATCAGTGAACAACATACCTACCTATAATTTAACGAAGGAAAACGTATTGTGAACAGACTGCCATATTCATTGATTAATATAACACAAAAAAGGAAAAACTCATTCCAGCAATGGCAAAATTAATGAGTTGAAAACGATACCCGATATTGTAATTAATCTTTTCCTACACCTTTTACTTTGTCTGTACTCTCTAATTTTTTATTTGTATGAGATCACCATTTGTGTAGTGAAATGTTTTCTTTGCGACAGACTGTCAACTTACTTATTGAAACCCTTTACCCTTTGAAAGTATAATTATCCGAATTTTCCACTTTTAAAAGCAGACTGATGTCATCAATCATTGAATGCCCTACTGAAAACTAATTTTCGAATTAATTCGCGATATAAAAAATTCTAAAAGGGTGAATAGGTTATGAAAGTCTGCTAATTGAGTGATAATTTGAAATACACTTTCATTGTCGATAAATGAACATTTTTGTGCCGTCTAATGGCTTAGATTTGAATGTTGTTATGCAACTAATTGTTTCATTTCCTGTAGCAGTTTGTAACCTCTGTATTTGATATATATGGTGAAATTTAATACTGTCTTAAATTGAGATGTTAGTGCGAAATGATCTACTTTGATGTCATAGCATTGGTGCAAAGGCAGCGGGACATCTGTTTCATTTTATGAATGGACGGTGGAGATGTTACACCACAGTCTTACATGCATCTCTAAGTAATCAAACGCTGAAGTAATATGTACAGTAAAATAAGATTGCACTTCTAAGTAACTACCTAATAAGTCTTCAGAATTCAATGTATTGGCATAATATTGTGCTTCTCATTTTACTTTTTATAGTTTGGAATTACGATTTTGCATTCTTATAAATAATTGTAAGTAAACCAACTTTAGGTGAACAAATGGGAAAGAAGTTCGTGTATTAGCATCATACCTAAAGATTTCTTCTACATTTGGAGGTATTGGTTTAACACATGCGTGGGTCCTTTTGAAATTAGATGTTTTTTGTAATGGCGTTTTTTTTGCTCTTAGTTGCGTATTTTGATGCTTAATAAAGTGCCGTTTTGAAACTAAAAAAAATCCGACTACTTTCGGAGATAGCCTAAAAAAACGAAATCGATTTTATTTTTTACTGAAGTTCATCATCAACCTTGGTTTTTTCTTATGGAAATCATTTTTACTTTTTGTGTCATTGTCAGTCTTCAATTGGTATTCCGTGTGCAACTTTGTGAAGCAATATCATGCAATACATCAAAATTTTCGTAAAAATGTGTAGATTACGGATATCCATCTAAAAATGGATTTATTACTCGTTGTCGAAATTGCTAACCAATGCATCGTCAGAATCAGTAGTTATTTATCTATTTCAATGTTTGAACAGAATTCGGGATCAGCCTCACATTCGCACATTTCCGTACAACCCATTTTTTTGGGTTAAACATTTGCACCTTCGAGTACAATTATTTTTTTTACAAGAACATTTTAAAACATTTAGTATTTCTTCGGGTGCGCAAGGAAGAGTATACATAATGGGTTCAAATTTTTCGTGTTCTAATTACCAACCGTATTCCGTTGGTGGCGGTAAATTCTGCTGAGCATTGAGTAATTAAATATTCACTCAACGGGCTGAGTCTGTGTATCCCGATTCCATTCAATACATTGGTAGTGACATCTTTGTATTGCCGATTTTAACGCTGCTTGAGTTGGAAGCATATTATGATCAGTGGAAACTTGACTTTGTGCAAACAACTACCATCTTAGTTCTGCTGGACTTTTAAAATATTTTTTGATGCTGAATATAAAGAACAGACAAAAGACTCGATCTGCTCAAAATCAGAGTCACTTAGTGTTTATTAGTTTATTTGAAAACTGCTCAGATAGATCAGAAAGGTAGATGCAATCTTTTAGCAGGAACATTTGTACTTCCGCCATACCATCAATAACTGCAATGCTGAAACCACTTACAAAAGGCGAAGTCCCAGAAAATGCCCACCTATTTTTGAACGCACTACGGGTAATTTAGGGTAGGTAATTTATATTTTTTACATATTAAACCTATTAGATGTTTATATTATTATGGATCTACAAACAATTTTCTAATCCTTAGGTAAAGGGGGTTGCAACCCCTATCTCATACTTCTTAATAGTAAGTACTATGTTAATTATAGAACATAAACAAAATTAACATTAATATCAATTCACGAAAAATTATATTTAAGTAAAATTATACCTACACTATTAAAAATTACAACCCTTCAGGTAGTGATGGGTCTTCCTAATATTAATTTTTTAGTGAAACACTGTATTTTTTATTATCTCAAGTAAGCATTAGTCAATTTAACCCAAAAATGCAATTATTTAATAATATATTTAAAAGAACGGTATAAGGGTAGTTTTCACTCCTCTGCGATCTTTGCGAGATGCGCCCCATAGAAATTCGTATTCTACACATTTTTCCGAGTATTTTGATGTATCGCATAATATTGCTTCACTTATTTGCACACGGGACCTAATTTTTGTACAATTCAACACTGACTATAGAGCATTTTTTCTGATTTCAAAAATGTAAACATCCCTATTTCCTAAATATTGTTAAAATATCGTATTATTTGCCTGGCAAACTTTGTCTTGGGTAGTGTATGTTCATAGTTTCTGGAGTTTTTTCGAATTAATAGCGCCATTTTTATTAAAAAATATTTTGTTCAATGTAAGACAATGTACACATAATACCGCTTCATAGTGAACGTGAAGAACAGTGTGTCTCGAATAAGAGCGATAATAACGTGAGTTTCGATGAGAACACAAGCTGTTTTTGAAGATAAATACTAGGGAAACCTGATTGTAGGGGCTTTTCGGCAGACGAGACTAGACTTTTAAACAGTTAGCACGTACCGTCTATACCTGAGAACTTTTATTTCGCATTATTGCGAATATTTCGTAGTGAGATTTTTTTGGGAGTCAGCACGTTTCACTTCGTTTTTATGAATATAGTGATATGTTTTTAAAAACTTCGATTACGTCGTTGGGAAACATTTAAACGAAGTCAAAGTACAAGTTACCAACGAGATTAGCAAAAAGGAGAAAGCTAAAACGGACTGGCAGCCTAATTCCTAGTAAGGTCGTTTGTTTACGAGTGATAAAAGTTACGTGAAGGAACATTTTCGAGTAGGCGCCTTTCAAATAAAAACGGGACTAAATAAAGTGATATTAAAACTCATTGCGATAAACCAAGGATGTTTGTTGTTTAGAATGACTAACAGTAACGCCTTGTGGGATAAAGTTTAGTATAAAAAGGCATACGGCAGGGAATTTAAAGACAATTATACGATTGAATTTTATCGCCTTTGTTTTTATTGATATATTTCAATCAACTAAAGTCATATGCGTATTTATTAAAATTAATCAAACCAGAGCATAAATTTCAGGTTTTAAGAGGAGATAAGGGTGCTAAACTTCCTGAAATAAAAAACTAATTGTTATATTCACATTTTTTTGCCAGTGCCGTAGAGATTCTAGTGGGGTTTTCAACCCGTGTAAAAACATAACTGACCCGTTACAGATTGCAAAAAAGTTAGGTTATACTACTCAGCAGTTGCGGTTGCGGTAATTGTCACGGTCAAGATTATTTAAATGTATCACCTGATGCGTTATATAATGACGAGGCTACTAAAGATGTATATCCATCGTGTTTCTTGCCTGAAACATGGGCATGGTACAATTGAAATGGAGTCAGAAAAAGAACCATAATAATTCGGCTGATCAATAAAGCATTATTATCATTAAAAAAACATTTTTTGATAATATAAGTTTTGTGGTACTAAACATTAAAAATTAAACTAATTGAAGTAGAAAGAATACTTTATTCTAATTTTTTTAAATAACCATTTTGCCAAAAAGTTTAATTAGTCCTCGAACTCGAGTTTATACATACATTTTGCGCCAATGGTCACGATATACTGTTTTTAACCTGTCGGAAGCAATCTATCGATGAAAACGCGAATGCCGACATTCTGAACAGTAGTAACTTTTAACAACTTGCGAATTATATATTTTTTTTTACAAAAAACCGATATCTACGTGTTATGACTTATGAGTGATGAAGCAAGTGGATAGGTTCATTAATAAAAATGAACTTATGTAAGTATAGGTGGAATCATCAACATTCCCAAATTGTTGTTCTTTAAAAATTGGAGATCTTGGGGTGGAATATTTACAGGGCGGATTGCAGGTCTCATGTTGGAAATGATACCGTATTTATATTGGATACTTTTTCCAGTTATTACTAATAACGATGAATTGAGAGAAGGCTATTCTGAGCAGGATATTTATACAGTGGCCATTGCGAATACATAGGTACCTAACGTAAAGTAACACCAAGAAAACCTTTCGAGTTGAAATAGTTGAAACAAAGATGTCATAATCGTGAAACTCGATACCCCATAAAGTCCCTTACACTTTTTAAATAGCAACCCTCCGCGTCGGTTGGAACACTGCTTAAAGATACTTTCCATTAGCACCCCCCCCCATTGGGGTGATATTGTGAAAAATCCCTTTTAAAACAACTAACAATGTTTATATACACTGAATTCTTCTTTTGTAAATGACGCAACCCGGCGACGCAATTTACGCAAAAAATACAATAAACGACTTTGTTCAGAAGTCTATTAGCCGATTTTGACAATCGTCATTATATAAAAATTATCACATACAGACATAGGTGTGTTCACTGTTCACACAAAGTAGGAATAAATCCTCAACTTCCGTAGAAATGTCGGAATATCTACTGGGTTCTTGCCTTTAAACATAATTTTCGAAGAATTTGATGATATTGGTCCTTACAGAATAGAAGAAAGTGAAAATATAATGAAATTCAGTAGCTTTTAACGAAAGGATACACACGCATAGGAAGAACAGGGCCTTATTTGACAACAGGACATTTCCGATATATTCCTACTATCAACTTTTAAAATTGATCCATTGTATACTTTAGTCAGTTCATTACATGGAAGTTTACTAAATGAATGTTTAGTTAGAGGTAATTGATTCCCCCTTTGAAATGGAAAACGTTACTCATGTCAGATAAAAAACACTCAAAAAAATTCACCGAATTTTTCCATACAAACGATCCAACTGGCGACTGTAAAAATAAAAGATAGATGAAAAAGAGATTCATTAATAACGGTTAATTAATTTCAATGCTTTTGCGCTGCATAGTTTAAATGAAAACTGAATTCCTTTTGTTTCGCAGCCAAAAGTTCATTATTAATTGTTCTTAAAACGAGAAAAAGGATGTCATTTAAAGGCGTAGCTAATCGTTAATATTTGTGACGTTTATTACATAGGATCTGTCGCGAGAGAGGGTTGGCGCTTGTTATAAATTCATTTAATAGGTCTTTAGCAAATATTTAGGGTAGGTAAATTATAACCAAACATTGATAGTAATGGCTCAAGTTCATTGTATCCTTATTAAATGTGCAATTGGGTCGATAATTGCCTAGGGCTAATTAAAACAGAAGCGATGGTTAATTAATAGTTTAATTGACTAGTGCGGTAGGAGTCTTATAACCCGTACCTAAGTGTAATGTTACATAAAAACTAATGGACAAGGTGTGAAAAATGTACCTACAATGACAAATTAGGGAAAAGATCATTTGCAGATATTTGAGTAAAAGGAAGTTATAACTTACATTGTCCTAAACTCTTAAAACTTCTTTCAGTTTATCTGATACTCTATACAGTTAAATTACTGTAAGATTTAAGATTAAACTTGATATATTATAGGGTACTTTATAACACAAAGTGTCATGACGTAGATGCTACAAATTACACACCAACCCCGCTTCCTTAGAATTAGTTATGTACCTTGACGTTTCTGGCTTGTTTCTTATGCACCTTTTACTAATTTAATTTAGGACATAAAATTAAAAACGATGCTTATTAATTCTCGAGATAAAAATGCGACACTGTTCGTAATTTAAAATGCTTGTACTTAGAAGTTTGTCTAGTTTTTCTACATCCGCTCCAATTTACTTGTGAAATCAAACTTGTCATACTCGTAGTCAAGAATGTAAGGAGGAACACAGATTGTTAGATTTTAACTATTCTCACGCCGTGCGAAAGTAGAAGTGCTTGGGTGCACAATTTTTCATCTGTCAATCTGCTTGTCTGTACATCTTCCTGTTCTTGGACGGCACATGACCCCACCTATAAGGATCTATCGGTGCCTGAATTTCTGGCTGTGCACATCATCATCGAGCGTAGTATACTAACGTGAAGGTTTTTCAGTTTTTTCCTATCTTCTACTACAGTTTTGGTCCGATTCTTTTCAAATTGGTGTCGTCAGAAAGATGTTGTAAACGTGCACAACTCTTGCGTGGCGGAATTTTGTTTTTTGTCCTAGGGGCGAAATTAACGACCTTTTGCAAGGCGCGCGCGCGCGTCTTCGAGAGGTAGTCAACTTCGGGCACCTTTTACCTTCCGTTGCGAATTCTGTCACGCGTTTTAACGTTTCGTAAATCTCGAATCGCTGTCTCTCTTTCTCGTGTCGCCAATAGAAGCTCGAGCAATGAGAAGTGCCCCCCAAAAATTAAGTACTATCTTGTGGAAGGTTTTTAGCGAAATCCACCAAAATGTGGGTGTAATATAAGTATGCACCGAAAAAGAAAATGTGGTAGCCCCCGACACGATCTTACTGATGGTGGAGTGAAATCTTCAAACGCGAATTGCGGGTGAACGGGACGTCGGAAGTGGATACCGTCAAAGGGAATGTGGTAGCCTTCGACAATATCTTTTATTCATGGTTGAGTCAAAAGTGGCTAATAGAATACTGATCTGCCACACAAAAATGCGCTGAAGTCCCTTCGATCTCACACGAGGACTTTAACCCCCAGTTAACGCCCAGTATTATTGCCAGGCAAGTAATAATCAGACGGGGTTTTCTGGAGGCTGGAGGCGATGGTTTATCTCTTTTGTTAACAATATATTTCAAGAATCAAGTATGTGGTCAGCTACAGGGATTTAAAATGTGCGCTGTAATTGATTCTCACCTCAAGTGCGAACTGCGTAGTGTTACCTGAAAGCTGAAGGTAAAAATGCCGCTCAAATTCTTATTGAAAATCTTATACTGATTCACGAGTCACCACAACGCCCGCTCGCATACTGCTGTTGCCATCCTACAACTCCAATGGAACATTTTGATCATCCATCATATAGTCCCGATTTAGCGCTGAGTTCCAAAATGGAAATGGAATGGCTAGGACGGGCTAGGAGGAAAACGATTCCAACAAAAGAGCGTGCAAAGTTATTTAATCGGGTTGGCGGGCATCTACAAGAAAGGAATTGGAAAATTGTGTTATGGGTACGACAAATGTTTCAATCACTAAGGCGATTGTGTTGAGAAATAAGTAGGTACCTACAATTAGGTGGAACTTTTGGTAATAAAATAATTTTTTTATATTCACTTACTTGTGGACAACCAGATGTTAAATAAAAAATGACCCTCGTAATAAACATTTGTGTGAAACGTTTTTTCCCAACACTTACCATTTTTTGAAGACGCTCTTCTAAAAGCGCGATTTTTGGTTTATCTGTTCTGTCAAGAATTTGCCATAGATATATTTTGTTCTATCACAAGATTTTATTATATATTTATATAATACAGGGTGAACTAGAGTATTTTGTGTCCATGTCCAAAATGTTACTCCAAATTAGGTTATTAAATCCTAAATTATGGCCCAGTATTAATAGGGCCTAAATTTTCAAACCTGGTAGGGCATACATAAATTCGATTCGAAAATGGACAATCTCGAGGACAATCTTGTTCAATCAGTCACAAAGGTACCCTGAAAAACCACCCGACTGGTAGTGGACACACTGTATACACTAATGTATTTAAATTATCCTCAAGATGGTGGCTGGGATGAACGTGTTTCGAAAATTTACATTGTTTCTATTCAATTTCTATACAAAATTACGGCTATAATTAACTACCTAAGCTAAATGTTTACAACTTAATTTGCAAGTGTGATGAGATGTTATCCTGATGAATGTGTGAAGCATTACCTACGTTTTTATTCTTAATGTTGGAACGAATAAACCAATAAGTGGCGAGAGGTAAAATAATCTCAAAATGGCGTTATAAAAATATGGCTAACAAGGAAAAAGTGGGGTAGGCATATAGCGTGCTTGCAAGTCGCACTTTGTTTTTGTTTTCATGTTCATTTTCCAACGTCATGTACCAAATCAAATAATGTATCCCAGGCGTGTAGACATGGAATTTGAATTGCGTGGTGGCTTTTGGTAGATACACAATTAAGGACTAAAATCCATTGAACCCTGCAGCATTGATGGCCAGCGATTCATATAAGCACAAGCGTGGCACACAAATGAAATGACGCTTATGGGAGGTTTAGGTTCCAATTCTGCAATCTCTAAATGAAAAAATTAAATTATACTCGACAAATGGCGTCCGATTGAAAAACTGTTTTGTTTTCCCAATTTGTAGAGTAAGGTAGCGGCAGAATCCCTTTGAGTGGTTTACGACCAGATAATATATTCCCAACAGGTTTTCTATCATCAAAGGAAATGATGGCTATTAATAAAATGTGTAGACATGAATAAGGTATACCGTTCACTTATTTCCGGCAACTGTAGCTTTCGCTTAAAGCACTTTGCTACTAAATAAATCTAACTAGATTTGCCATTAGAATACTCGTTGTATGATTTCTCACGTTGCGGTGTAGACACATCTTTTTTCTAATTATTATCTCCTTTGTTTGGCTAAAAATATAATTGAAGCTTAACGAGAGCTGAAGGATAACAACCTCAGAAAGGCGCTTAAATGTGGCTCCTAATTACCGATAATTGCCTAGGACTTAAGACGTAAAAATATCCGAACCTATACATCATGTAGAAATCCTCAGTCGACATTTTAAACTTCGGTGTGTACCATCCAATTTTCTTGTTAACATTCTTCAAGGAGGCCGGGCTATTAAAGTGGCGAAACACAAAAACACGTCACTTAAAATTCATTCCGAAACAGTAATTTATCCCGAACAACCTGTTACTAAGTCTCTAATACTAATTCAAATTGTCTGTTAGTTCCCTTCTTGTGTTTTAAGATGCACCTTGTTAAGCTAGTCAACAATGAAATATTGGATACCTCAACAATATCAGGAACAATTAACTTTGCCGAATCGCGGTTGCTCTATACCCTGAATTATTTAGAATGCGTTATAAATCGTTTCTTATCGACCATCTTTAGATCGGTGACGGTAAAACAATAGGGATGTATCTTCTTACAGTAATCCATGTTTTGCACTGCTTAATTTGAATCTAGTTTGAGAAAGCAAACTGCATATTAGATTCACGGAATTTAGAAAATTGGATTAGGTGCTTGCGATCACTGGAATTCTTTCTTATTCTTCAACACAAACGAAGTTGAAATTTAGTACCAATAGTTCTTGCCTTGTTAACATTGACACTCATTAAAGTAGTAAAATATTCAAACTACGTAGAATAGACACAGTAGACATGGTGTTTTAGTTTCCAGTTTTTGACACTATAAGAATATGTCAAGGTATTATAATAATATCAAAATGCTACTGCTGCATGACATCAAAAGTAATTTACCATTTTTGTTCAAGCACCAATCCAGTGCGCATACATGATCGTCAAGATCTTACCTAGTGGGAAATAAGTACCATACACCAAAAATTCAAATTCAAATTAATTCACGTTAATTCAAATTAATTCACGTTAATTCAAATTATTTCACGTTACCTAATTCAAATTAATTCACGTTAATTCAAATTAATTCACGTTAATTCTCATTAATTCACGTTAATTCAAATTAATTCACGTTCCTTCAAATTAATTCACGTATAAGTTCAAATTAATTCACGTTAATTCAAATTAATTCAAAGGGGTGTACACCAAAAATTCAAAGTTGTTTCCCCCTAGGATTTTACAGTGATATCATTGACATCTTATCTCGGGTTATAGTTATAACGTTAAAAAGGGGCAAAAGCATGTTTGAAAAAAATGCACGGAGAGACAGGAAAGCCAATGCATAAGTATAAAATAATCGGCGATCAAAAATGATTGGCCGTCGAGTCGCCTTTGGAAGTTCAAGTAACCCATGTAAACAAAAATTCCAAAGGAGACTCACAACAACTCATTTCTGATCGCGTAGTATACGAGTATAACGATAAAACAAAAAAAAGTTAGTTTCGAGATAAGTTGATCAGTTTCATCTTAAGTGGATATTTGACAGTTATATTGTTCTGTTAATTTCCGTTGCACGACGTGGACGTTTCAACAGGTAATTTTGGATTCATTATTTTCAATATTAGGAAATTATGTCGAATATTATTGAAAGGGCTAAAAGTATAAGAAGAGCAGCATGTTTCACCATACATTTTCGTTCGTTAAGTCAAACAAACTAATATTCAGCATTTCATATTATTTGGAGGGAGCTTATCCAATTTCTTTTTTTTTGTTACGGCCTGGCTTCATTTTTATAAAACGAAGGATTTCTAATAATATTTTTTGTAGTTATCATATTACATTAAATAACACAATACAGTTCCTTTTGAAATCTGTTTATAATTTTTGCACTCGAGATTGTATACATATTTTGCTTTATGAATAATTAAAATTAAACCAAATTCTTGTTTTGGGCTGGTCAATTCAGCGCTAATTAGAGTTGAAATAACATGAGTAGTGATGCCGCCGAGAAGACACGCTTTCTCGTCTTGTCTCGTCTCGAATTTTGAGACGAAACCGAGGTTCAGTTTCGTCTCGTTTCGTCTCCGCGGCACGAGGCTAATCACGAGTCTAGGCTAGAGTCTCGACGAGACTCTCTTTTGGTCTCGAAATGTTTGTATTTATTTGTACCTACTGTTTTTTTTTTAATTTTATTCAAGAAGATCCATTGAAGTAGCACGAATTCCAATTATTTACATAAACCGTTCCTGACCTTACTGATTTAGGACTTAATTACCATCGATCTTATACAACTGTAATTTTTCTTAAATCCAGGAAGCCTTCGACAGCTTTATTTCATTTTATTGGCGGACAATTGATTTAATAAACCTGTACCCTCATCAATAGCAGTATACCTGCCTGCTTCGTCAAACAATGGTACTTGTCTGTGCGGGAAAAACAAGATTTTGTTATCATACTTAATAGGATCTCATTGTATTTTCACAAGTTTATGGCATTAAATCCAATCGTTTCTAGGTATAGGTACAGTGATTCAATTTAGAACAGTGGATACAACCGGGTATCTCGTTTTTGATTAGTCGTTCGTTCCGGTCGCCATATTGGGGCTAAAATCCTATACTTTATTTAGTATATGAGTTTACATTTTTTTTTCACCTAGAACACAATAAAACTTAAATTATCGTTTGATGATAATGAGGATGATGATGATGACAGCCTTGCTATCGAAACGAGTAGGCTTTATTCCTGTTTTATTGTGGTTTCTAGGTATTTATGTTTCATTGTTTGATATTATTTAGAGAGTATTGTTATGATGTAACGGCTTCAAATACTGTTGCTATTAGGTTGATCTCGTTAGGAACATAAGTTAAAACATTTCTACTAAATTTTTTCTTACTTCTATCAAACATAATTATACGATGGTTTAATTAAGGATTCAGACATTTATGCATAAATGGAATAGCAAATACCTCATATAAGACGGCCTTTTTGTAGATGTTGATACCAATATTTTTCCGTTGGATAACTTTTTGTTCCACTAATTGACTAGGGAGTCGCGGCCTTCGAGATGAAAATTTTTTGAACGGTTAGGTAATCCTTGGGTTTAACAGTTACAAGTGAGGACAATTCTACTTATTATGGCAACAGGATAAATCTCAAATTTGTTTATGGGTTTTGAATGTTTTTTTTTTTATATTTTATCTTAAAAGGAGAGCTTTCCCATATACGCAAGCTCGCCCGATTTACTTTGTGAGGGTTTTAACAAACGGAATTTTTTTGTTAACACAAACGTTTGTGATAAATTCATACATTCTTACTAGACGGTGAAATTCCCCTTTGTTCAGTGAACGAATATGTAAATCAACATTAGAACATAACGTAACGGAAATATACTGACGCGTTTAATGAATTTCTGTACCCGGGTTACGTTAGCTGTCAACATTTTTTTGGGCAACACTTTGGCCACGTGGTTAGTTGAAACGTCAATATTTACCAATTTTATTAAAGACCACGAACTGGTAACCTCGGTTACTAAAACGCGAATACTTTTAAAATCTCCCTCATAGCACGATTCTTATTTGTGAATTAATGAATACATTCATCTGTTATATGGTCACGCCGCGGCGGCTTGGAAGTAATAATAATAATAATGTTTATTGTGAAACACACAAATGGTAGGAGTTCAGCCAAAGCTGTTCCACTCCACCAGCAAGTACAGATAAATTAAACTAACTTAATTTTAGTGTAACATAAAAAGAAAGAAGAAAAACTATAATAACAAAAAGATAACTTACAATTAATTTTAATTATATGTAAATGAAATAGTTAAGTATAATCGTTGAGTCAAAGTTATTCAATGGTATAATTCCAGCATTTGCGGTTGCAAAATATTTAAAAAAATTCTTACTCTTAATGTCTCTCCCTTGAATATATTTATTTAACAAAGTGAGCGCTAAGTAGCCCCACCTATTGTTATTTCTACAATTTATACGTGAATTAAGAGCTTTTATATTTTCCTACGTTATTCATGTAGTGTAATTTTCATATTTCTTGACAAATCTGTTATTCGCATAAGCGTATCATAGTTACTTTAAAGAAATACGTCCCCTACGCCATCATTTGCCAAAAAGAGATGGAATATATTTAGTTGGAACGTTGGAAGTTATAGTACACTCGTCCTGAAGAGCATAAAATTTAATTCTCATATATTAAACTCTGCTCTATAATTATTTAATAATTTTCAAATAAATATTTCGCAGTTGCCAATGGGTAAATTACAACCTAGAAAACAACTGGCTTAGAACACATGTTATGGTTTATTTATACGGCAACGTTATGTTAATTTTAAATATATAGCACAAAAAACTGATGAGCGAGTTCCACTCACAAGTCAAATTGTAATCTGCCTTGTTTTACCTTTCTCTTGTATTTTGAATTTGTTTGTATTGATTTTTGTCACATCAAATTATGAAAGGGAATTAGTTGACGGATTGCGATTACAGGGACACTGAAGCGTATGACAGCCATCAACTGACACTAACCTGCGGTACGTAAGGGTAAATGAAAATACATTCGGAACGGGGTGAAAAACTACTTGAAAATTGAAATAAGTTCCTTAAAACCTAAGCCCCTTTTAAATAATTGCATCTCTACACTTTCAACATCGACATTAATAATTTAATTTTTAATACAGTTAGCGGAGAGGAATCTAGATTAACAATCGTAGAGCAAAAAATCTTCGTTTCCGCCATAAAAAGTTGAATGTGTCATTTGGGATTCCAACCATTTGAAGAAATATGCGGAATTTCTCTTGCTAAACTTTTTCCGATTCAATTTGAAACCGTTGCGAATTTGTGCTCCTCTTCAAGTTAAGTTTTGAACAAAATAAGACGGATTTTTTTTATCAGCACATGTAACAAAATTGCTTAATTATTGAGCAGGTTCCGCGAATGTGAGCTTTTCGTTTTTGATTCATTAAAATTCTGACCCGTCTGAAGTATGTTACAGTTCTCTTGTTAATGTCCGTTATAATGACGTAAATTTTAAATAGTCAGTAATGAATTAAATTAACTTTGTTCATTCAACTGTCAGTTCCTAATTCAAGAATTACAATAACGAACTCTAACGAATGTTATAAAAACTCATTCCGTTAACGAATATGTCATTTTTCGTGAAAACTGTTCTTTATTGTTCGGTTTGTTAACGCATTATTAACATCTGATGTATAAAATAGGACACTTCGCAATGGGATTAAATATTCTTGTAGCCGTTGAGAACAAAAACGTTGCTCTTATTTATAAAAGGCTTATCTTTAATCCTCGATTTGAGGTTTAAATTTTGAAAATTAAGCAACAGCCGTTTCTCTCCGAAAATTAAAAACAATAACCGCTTTTTGTGTATAGGTATTTGGGACTCGCCTACAATGCATTTATCCCTTGCGTGTTATAATTTAATTTTTCTTTTGTTTTCGTAGGAAGAAACCATTGTCATATGCTTGAATGTCACTGACTCGTAAGCTATTATTTATATATCACGCGAATACCAGGGAGTGTGCGTTACTAACGCAACATAAAAGTAAAGGGATTTCTCCGAGGATTTCTCAATGAGCTTTCTCTAGGTACTATTTTTCAAGTATGGTATAACATAAAAGGTTTAAATGTGCAAGGGATGATATGATGTGTTTATTGCAAGACAATGTAAGTGGAAGTAAGAAATTGTGGTGTTCGTATATGTAATAAAATGTTTACCAGGTACCTAGGTATATTCCTCCTGTTTTCTTCAGTAATGTTATTGATTTAGTAGAAGTTCTTAGGCAATATTTTAGAATTATATTTATTCACTTATAGGTAAAATGCGTCTTGTTTAGCTGTCGAAATAGGAAGCCGGTTTGTGATTTAGTTAAAAAAAGTGTGTAGGTGTTTCGTAGATAATTTAGATCGTCAGAGGTTACCGCCGTTCAATTTTAGTTCGTCGCTAGTTGCACAAGTACATACGTAGGTACATTGAATCTTGCCAATATCTTATAACAGTCACATTTATCGCTTGACTGAGAACTAGCACTATAAATGTCAGTATATCAGTGTAACAAAATCAAATAATGCGAAAGTATAGAGCTAGTCTCTATACACAGTAGAACTTTGTTCCTACATTTTGAAATGATTGTAACTAATAATTAAAATTGAATTTTCGTACGTTGGATTTAAGGGCCGCGGCTAAAACTCGCCTTTCTCTTGCATAAAAATACGGACGAAAATACATTTATTCCATACTGGTAAATTTGAAATACCAAAAAACCTATACTACCGTTTCCTCTCGAGTTTACTTAATAATAGGGGGTTGAACATTAGGGGGAATTTAGAAGGTAGAATGATTTTCGGAGGTTGACTTTCGCTGCTCGGAGTTCTCTTAGTTTTTCTTATGAACCTTCGACGGCTTCTATCTTGAAGATGATGGCGGTTTCATACTTAAAGATTGGTGGCGGTTAGTGGGTAGATTGACCGATGTGACTTTCGGTGGTAACGGGGCTGCAGCTGGTCTGGTTCTCACGAGACTCTCCGTTATCACCCCTGATTGTTGCTTGGGTGGAAATTGATTTCACACGTGTTGTCTGCCGGTAGCCATTGGTTCTCTTGCACTTATCGGTCATGTGGTGAAACACTCTCTTGCATGAAAATATCACACACAAATATTAATAACAACCTTCCGTTCCCGGCGAGAGGGATCCTAGAGTTACTAAGGAGTGTAACTGATCTACAGGGTGTTATAATTTCACGATGTAAGTTTTTTTCTTTATAATCTCCCTCAGTTTAGAGATATTTAACTAAAATTTGGAATATAAGTAAAATCAATTTCGTGTAATTAGCTAAATAAAAGTAAAACTGTTTTGATTAGTATTGACAGTTCGCATAATATGAAATTGTATATTGTGTTTGCATATGTTTACAAACCAAAGGTTTAAATTGTAAAGTTTACGGTGAAATTATCACACCCTGTATATCTGTAACAAAGCGTTTGTGAACATATTTATATGAACTTTAAGAATTAGTTCCTTCCGTATGTACATCGTATTTAGGTACACCCTGTATGGGTGCATCTCTTATTCCCTTCGATATAGTATCCCTTGGAACATATAGATAACAACAACGATAAGAAAAAATTATCTAAGTCCTCGTGTGAGATCGAAGGGACTTCAGTGCATTTTTGTGTGCCCGATCGGTGTTTTATTAGCCAGTATTGACTCCACCATCAATAAGATCTTGTCGAATTCTGCCACATTCACTTTGTCGGTACCCGCTTGCCACTTCCTGCACCCGCAATTCGCGTTTGAAGTTTTGACTCCGCCATCAGTAAGATATTATCGGGGGTTACCACATTCTCTTTGGCAGTACACAGTTCCCATGTCTCGTTCACTCGCAATTCGCATTTTGGTGGATTTCGCTAAAATCCCGGCATAAAATGGTACTCAATTTTTTAGTACTTCTCATAGCTCGAGCTTCTATTGGCGACACGAGAAGGAGAAACCGCGATTCGAGCTTTAAGAAACTTTTGGGGGCCCAAAGTCGACTACCCCTCGAAGCGCGCCGTGCAAAAGGTGGTTCATTTCCCCCCTAGAAAAAAAAACAAAAATCCACCACGCAAGAGTTGTGTGCGTTGACAAGACCTTTCCGACGATATCTATTTGAAAAAAATCGGAGAAAAACTGTAGAAGGAAATACGCATATTCGTAAATAGCAGACGCGCTATGCCTTTAAGAAACTCCGCAGCGTTTATGTATAACTTTGCTTTTCAACAAAATTTGAGAAGACAATAATTTTAAAGTTACAAATAACCTACGAACCCCCCTGATTTGGGATAAAATAAAATAAAAACTGTTTATGCAAAGAATTGAACCAGATGCGCCCGGTTACAAGCCGAGTATCCTTGCCACTAGACCATTATGGCACAAATTCAATCGATATTAAATTGGCTCGCATTGCGAAATAGTTGTGGGAAGAATCAATTTTCTCATCTGCTGTTTACAAATATACCCTTTGGCACTTTTTTCTGAAGGTTCTTGTTCTTGAAACTTGCTTCACTAAAATCGCTACATAAATAAGACTATTGGGCGCATGTGACCACTCGATATAAGTATTTTGTCTATTTACTGGCAACATTTTGGGAAAATTGCACGAATATGAAAATTACTCTACCAAGTAGTAAGCAGACTGCTCATGTAAAACTAGTGTATGGAACAAACTAAATCCATTTCCTTCCATTTGTAATGTTTATAGTGGTCCCCCAAGCTGACACTGAAAATGTTGACTTGCTTACTTACAGTAACTCTGGGCAAAAACTAGGAGCAGAGCCACCTAACCTTCAAGTCGAAACGACGGATTTTCGCGGCGCTTTGAAATCTCGGTAGCAGTCGGCCCGGTGCGAACTCCTACGTTGTGTAATCAGTTTTTTTATGTGTTGGGACGTGAGACATAGTCGGGAGCGGAGTTGAATAAAATGTATAATTTTGTACATAAGAAAAGACAAGAACAAATAAATATATTACGCACACTACAAGCCAATATCAGGGAAACCTTCTATGGGACAAAAACCCCGGCATCGCCCACACAAATACATGAAATAAATCAACTACAGCATCAAAATGCAAGGGAAAAAACACAAATAAAGTATCTCAAATTGTACGATAAAAATGAGGTAGTCGAATTAAATGCAGTTAAACAAATTTATAAAAATCATAACATATTACACATGGAAAACGTGATAAATCAATTTAGTACAAAAGCACATTGAAAGACATGTGAATTGAGATAAAACAACTTGTAAAATGATAAACGGAATGTACAAAAATAAACATCAAAGCATTCATTACCGCCCAAGCAAAACACAGTGGAGGAAAAGTTAATTAGAGGATTCCTTCTCGAATAACTTACGCACCGTCCGGCGGGTCACGGACTGTATTAAGTACCTCGTTCGTCCTTCACGGAATAGTTAGATAAGAATCATGCAGAGCAACATCACACTGATAATAAACTTACTCATGAATACAGTAATAAATACTTAAACCATATATAGGCATCATAACATGCACAGCATAGCAAACAACCATGATTCAGATAACGGAGTACATAAACAAAAGCTTGCAGCTTTTTCTGCAACATGCAAATAATAACAATTTGTGACATGAAGTTCAATTGTTAATAGTTAGTACAAGAAATAATAAAATGGTGTAAATATACTTTTAAAACAGCACAAACAAAATAAACAGTGACAAACCCCCGGGAACGCGTGATGCACTCTCCACATCATCGCCATTCCCGTTAACTCACGCTAACTTTCTCCCCTAGCTTCGTTATGAAAATCCCCTGGTCTTCGGCATCTGCGCAGAACGGGGTATATCAAACGTAGCACGATTGATATATACCGAGCGTATCGTATTTTTTGTTTCAGTTATAAAAATTTATATGTAACGTTTGTATTTTTCATCAAAAATCTTTTAATCGATTTAGAAATGACCTACTAATTTTATTTAAGAAAATGGAGAGGATGTAGGTCATTTTTCAAGAAACTTTTATCCATCACAAAGTTTTCTTCTGGGTTTTTTTGCTTTGGTTACGATACGTCGCCAATATTGTGATACGTGTCGCCAGAATAAAACCATTAATTTTTCAGGTAAAATGCAAATATCAAATAGGTATAATAATTTAGCTACCAAGCAGAAAGTGAAACATTTGCTAATACGATTCGAGAAGAACCGAACCTCGAACCGAACCAAGTTATGATTATTATTATATCATTCAATATTAAGTTTACAGTAACACAATCAGTTTAATTTACATTTCTAGAGACCAAAAAGATTCTAAAAAACTAGAAAATTACATTCTTATTTCACAATCTACCAGTGACGCATCGAAAAAAAGTTCAGGGGTAGAAATTGGAACATGACCCCTGGAAAAATAACACCCTGTAGATTGTCACTACCATTGGCATGACCAATGATGTAAGCCCCACAGCGTACCTAACTTATATTTCAAATTTGGGCGGAATATCTCAAAAATTGCAGGAAATGATAATAGATAAGTATCAGTAACGAAGCGTTTGCGGACCTATTTTAATATGAGCTTCATAAAGTAAGACTAAGAATTAGCCCCTTCAGTAGTTACATCTTGTTAAGGAGCACCATGTATAACTCAAAGGTTCGTACATGATTGAATTAAAAGATAATCAATGCATCCTACAGCAGTTCAGTTAATTAAAAAAGAATTTCACATTTACAAAAGCAACTTGACTATACTTAAAGTTATGTACGTACCTAATTTAGTACAGTGACCATTTAAGCAGAGGTTCATTTAATTCCATATCTTGTAAATTTAGTTTACAACAACCATTTTTTAGTTCAGCATCTGTTCTTTTCGTTCTCAGGTCAAGAAACTTTTAAAAGTCTCCTAAAGGATGCGTAAGTGAAGATACTGTGTACAACTCTGGTGGGGTTATGGGGTAAATATATATTTTCATCACAGAAGAAAAATAATTTACAAAAGAAACTTATTAACAAGTTTCTCTTCCTAGTTGACGGTTTTTTGCACTCAATGATGTATTAGAAATGCTTATTCTTTAGGCTTAAATAAGAAAGAACCGATGGGACACCTGACCAACACGCACTGCCACGATTCGTTTCGTTTAATTACAGTTAAGGTGTGAATGAATGGGTTTCAATTTCATTATTACTCCTCGAAAAGAGCTCCTTATGAAAGGAAAAATGGGTGTGGTAAGACTTGTATACAATGGAATTTCACACGAAAACACCGAAGAATAGCTTCTGTGGTGCTACCTGAAAATGTCTAAATACTTAACTCGTAATTATAAGATTGAAATTGATTAGATTTTTAACTTTTTTTCTAACTATATCACCTTTCAACACTAGTGCATGATAACGATAAACTGTTTAAGAAATGTGAGGATAACTAATCAGAATCAGATTTATCGTATGTGGTAGCATAAAGTACAGTATCACTTTTTATTTTTTTGAAACCTCAATGGAGTGAGAAATTGCACGGGCGAACGGATGGACTCGACACTTTCTTAAAACGCTAACACAGCTTCGTATTTCATATATCTTTTAGATTCTTATTCTTTAGTAACATCAATCATTTCTGTCATAATTGCGATTTTGTTGATTAATTTTAGTACAGGGTAATATACCAGACAAATCAAATTTGTACCAAAGAATACTTAATAGGTAATTACTCTTTGTTTGTACTTTTTTTGTGCAAGAATCTGTAGGCATAGCCAAAATATAATTGAATCGGCGTTTTGGTAGTACGAAAAGATAATTTCGTTAAAATTACATTGAATAGCAAAGTAACAAAAACGTTGAACAAACACCACCTAAGGCCACTGCTTTTACAGGGAACCCCAACCTTCAGTACAACAGATAAAATAGAGAGAGATCGTCCTTTCCCTACAATATTCGAGGATAAATACGGGTTTAGAGAAGGGAGAAACCGATCCATTTAGTATTAATTCCCGGCAGTCTGCACAGTATGCGTACCAGCATACCCACCCTTAATTATAACCACTTGTTTAAATGCTCTACATTGGCGTACATATATAATCTTCCTTATCCTCGAATAAACTTCACAGATATATAAATTTCACAAACCGAAAATTTAGTTGCAAATTTGATTACTCTTCGTTCCACAATTGGAATGTAGTTTGCGGGGTTTTGGTTACCAGTCGCACTACTGCGTAGGCCGTCCTTTTTTGTAACGAGATTAGGCCCTGTCGCAGCTTTTGACGCAAATAAATAAATCTAATTTATACTTTCATACATAAGTTTTAGATGATTTGATGAGCGTGCGTGAATTTTACATTCGAAAAGATTGTCACTCACGAGTCTCAGAAGAATGAAATTCTCGCAAAAGTTTTATGACTAAAATTGCTATTATTTTATGTATTACTAAGGAAAAACTTTTGGATGCAAAAGGTTTATTGTAGGCTGAGGTTTTTATCGCGAGAGACCTACCATTGACATTTATTTACGACCCTTATTTACGGATCCTGATTGAAAGATTGCTATATATGTTCGTTTATTGATTTAAGTTGTTTCCTTTATTCCAAATTTTTTATCTACAAATATTTTACCCATTTAGAATATTTCTAGATTCAATTTCTTTGCGGAAATGAGAGGTGGTCGAACTGAATTTAATAATCATCTTCACTTCAAGGTCAACCCAGCACTTTCCTTTTATTGTATTTATTTCTCATGCATCGTTTCGCCTTTTGTTGAGCGAAGTTCCTAATCGTAGTAGCCATTTTTTACAAGCATATTCAATTTGCTTTTATAAGAAGTATATACCGTAAAAATTTCATAAAACTGGTCCACAGATAAGAAACTTTTACACATGCGCAAAAGTACCTTTGACATGTTTAACATGATCGCTCGATTTGATAGGTGCTAAAGTTTCAGTAAAATCGGTTCACAAATAAGAAATTTACCTCTCGGACTTCGCACATACACAGTTTTTTACAAGTTTAATTTAATCGATTGATTTATTTTAACTAAAAGGTGGTACTGTTAACATTTCAGTAGGATACCTTTCGAACTACACGTCGTGACGGCCTAGTTGAGTTCAAGAACGAAGATTTTTGCCAATATGTAATAGACAACAACACAAACAAACAAAAGTGGTAGTGAATAGTACGCCACATAAAATATTGCGTAAGCAATGCTAACGTCTGACACGGAGGCAATCGTATACTAAAGCCATAATTAATACTCAATAAAGAATCAATAATCCGAATGAATACTCTAGCAAAAGCAAAACTTTGGTCGACCACGGATTATCTGTACAACATCGGGTATGGAAGGATAAACGTGACGTTAAATTCAAGAAAAGTACTTTACGATGCACAAGTAACAACATTTCTATTTATCTAATCAATTCCAAACATAAAGAAGATAATATGAGCCAATTCTTCGGAGTAAAACACATAACGTAACTAAAAATTGTAGATATCGGCATCGGACAAAGCCTCGGTAACTTTAAAAACGAATTTACAAAGCAACAAAAGTGATCGTCAACATTTCAACAACATAGAAATATATCTTCGTAGCGAAATGACCTCAATTGCGGTCCTCAAAACAAGTTAATCTTACCATCCCTTATTACGTCCCTTACTACGAAAAACTATTTACAACGCGGAAAAACTACAGATGCCACAAACTAACAACGCAAATTGGCAGGCGGGCGTCCGTATTTTTCTTATGCTTTCTTATCCCAACGGAAGTATAACTCTCGCCAGGAAAGATTGCCGGTCACAGAACACTTGATCCCGATCTACAATCTCTGTTTTTCGTAAGGTGCTAGCGACTTCCGGGATAGTATCGTGTCAATGTTGAACGAAAAGACTTTTTGTTCAACATTAGCACGATCCTATTCCAGAAGTCGCTCGCATCGTAATAAAAACAAAGATTGTAAATCGACACAAGGTGTGCTGTGACCGGCAATCTTTCCTGGCGAGAGTTATAGTGTATCTCGTTAATTTGGTGCTATCGATGTCAAATTCTTTCTTTGGAAAACGTTCAGAAAACCGTTAACCCATTTGAGGAAAAAGGGTAACTGTTTCTTTATATAGCGCCGGTTATATTAAGTTAAAAACTCGCGCCTCAGTCGAGTTTTCTCCCTGCAATAACGGGAATTTCCGAGGGAATTTCGTAATTTTCCCCTCACTAAGATTTTATTGGCAAAATATCAATATTTTTCGATTTTTCTAATATTTCACGTGTTGACCTGATATTTTCCAGTGAAATAATTGCAATTCTTTCTTACTTAAAATTACTTGAAAACAAACATTATCTTACTTTGAAATCTGTCTCGCAACTTTGGTTAACATGTAGAGCTCAATACAACGTTATGTAATAAACAATACAATTTATCGCATAAGGAGAATGAAATTTAACATATCACCAGCCATTACAAATGGACCGGTGGAAATAATTGATATAAACCGAAGCTCATGATATAGGCCAAAAATCACCACGCGACAAATCTACTGTAAACTCACCTTTTTTTTTTTTATTGACGATTTATTTGGAGGTACATCAACCTTTGTTTTTAGCACCTTAAAAACTACATTATTATTTTTTACAGTTTATTGATGAGGTCGGTCACTTTAAGGTACTGGACTGTGGCAGTAAGTGTGGCGGAGTCATTAGAATTTAGGGCTTCCTGGAGGTTGTTGGCAACTCCAAATGACCGACGAGGAGCAGCGTAGGTGGGACACTCCAACATAATATGGCCCACGGTGAGGTCAACTGCACATTGAGGACATAGTGGTGGTGGTTCTTTGCTCTAAACTCACCTTTGAGTGACGCCCTTACGTAACGTAATTGTGCGGTCCTGAAGGGTATGGCTTCATTCAACGCGACTGGTCATCTTTAGTCGTTCGAGAGTCATGTAATCAACCAAGTCCTGAGATCCTGGTCCTGCGAACACTCTAGTTAGGATAGAAGGTGTCGCTGGAGACGACATCCTGAAGCGTTAAGATAGAGCTCATATCTATTTGACAAAGGGTTACGCGGCGCTCACTTGTGTAGGATACACATCAGGTCTCAGCCCTCTCTAGAACCCTCGGGCGATAAACCGCCGTCGATCTATGTCTCTCATTGCCCTTCTGCAGGTCAAGCTAGCCCCCGAACTCTTTGTTAGCAACGAAGCCTTGGATTTTCATATTGTATATTGGGTCGACATCATGACCTATTCGAGCGAATGGGTCACTCAGTGGTATAATCATACTCATCGGGGGCTACCCGAGACTGCGTCATGGGCTCATGCTCACTATGCATTCTCGGGGCCTAGGAAATATATCCGGTAGGGGTTTTTCCCAACAATAACCCCCCTTATGGCTACTATTAAAATACCGTTCTTGGAGAAATTATGAGAGATATATTGTAAATGAGAGGAAAATGTGAAACACGATTTTCTTTGGACCCACTACCAGTATAGGGTACAAATATCTCAGTGGTTTATTTGACATTGTTGCAAACTGTACCCTCAGCGAAAACTTTTTAACATAATTACCATAAGATCTTGCGCAATAAACGACAATAGATTTACTATGCGATGTTGCGAACTTATGTCATTTACTGGTTACTGGATTAACTTTACGCTAACAAGCATGCAGCCAGTTCAAAGCGAGGTTCAAAGGCTATCGCTTGTCTCCTCCCGTTACGATTTATTATTGTGTTCTATTTCTGCATTTACTGTACGAGTTTTTAACGAACTGTGGAAAATACCAAGATATGTAATTAGCAGTCCAACACACTGAAAGGAAAATAGGGTGAAACAAAAAAGTAGTTTTGTTTATGAAAAGGTTCGTTGTATTGATCACTTCATATTGCTATGGAACTAACTTGGAGGCCCAGTAGGATCCACACTTAGGAACAAAAATCTGTCAGTGTCACTCAGAACTTCAGGGCTTATTGAAACAAATAAAACTGCCACTTTTTTAGAAATGTTTATTTTATTATAGTTCTACCACTCGGCTTGCCCAAATTAACATGAAACTCAAATCTTACTGGGTTCGTAAACACACGTGACAATTTTTTTAAACAATAATTACAATATTCGTATAAATCATAACTCAAAACTTTCCACAAAATTACCTACACTTAAAGTTAATCTACCCAGGAACCACTGTTCTTTCAACTTAGTGAGAATGCCTACCTGAATTCTTTAGTGTTTTCATTCGAAAAATGTTCTATCGTCGATGATAACTGTATTAAAACTATTTGTAGGGATGTAATGAAAGCTACATACAACCAATGATTATCATGGACGATGAGTTGAAAAGAACATGTAGATTAATTTTAAATCAACGTAGGAAACGGAGAGAAAATTGGAAAATGTGAAATTAGGTATTTTCTTAGACGTCTATCTATTAAGTATATTATATATGAAATATAGTGGAGCCATAAATCCGGATACAGCAAACTGCTAATCATGATTGACGTTGAGACGATTTTATAAATGAAAGGCGACGAGTGTAGGTTCCTTTCTGTGTTCACATTTAAATTGTACCAAAATGAAGGATTTATTTCTACTTGCAGAATAAGCTATATCTTATTAATTATTTACTGTCTGTAAATATAAACTTATCCAAGGCTACTAACTAGAAATTAATTTACCACCGATTACTATGGATATCGCTACATTAGCAGTTTGAATTGGGATCCTGTTTAATTTAAATAGAACGGATTATTACAATTTGGATTAAGGCATTTTCATACGTTTGAAAACGCTGTTTATCTCTATTCCCTGCACTTTGAAAATAAGTAGGTGACAGCTGCCGGCAGCTGCATAAATAGCAATGGCAAATTTATTCAGTGAAATAAGGGTAAGTGCGATTTCATTAAGTACCCCGCCATTAATTATTACTTACATGTTGCGTACATTCAAGCTGCTACCCGACAAAAAATCATAATTAAAAATGACTTCTGTCGTTTATTACTGAGACAATGGAATTCTCCCTTCTTTACATTATTTAACGAGCGAAAAGTTTAGGGAGAAGCGGAAAGTTGATCTTTTGCGTGGGAGTACAATGATGCATGTCGGGAGTTGATTTTATCAAATGGTTCATAAGTGTACATGAAGCGTATGAATGTCCGCCAACGAAAATTCATCACTGAATCATGAAACCTCTTCGTTCCGTTTTCTTTCCAGTATGAGTTTGTTGTTCACTCTTATAACCTAAAGTAAATCATTTATACAGAAACACAACTTGAAAGTTAACATTCCCCTTTTTATGGACGCATAATAAGGGTATTGTTTTTTTCCCTTCAGATTCTTTTGTATAGCAATTCTCAACGGATGATAACGATTCCAATCATTTAAAATCACAGTTGCTCGTGATTGTTAAACTCAATGGCACATGACGCCTAGCCTGCATTTAGTAAGCTTTAGTCACCCTTCCACTCCATAATCGTGCGGTCAAGAATATTGTTTGGTACATTCATACTGTGTCACGTTTCAGTGACCAGCACCCTTAGAATACAGTCACCCTTCGTAATAATATACTTCAAATTCAGAATTAATTTCACGCAGAGCTGAATTAAGAGAAAATAGTAATTTTTTCCTGTCACCAACGTTGTTAGGTTTGTGAATAGGAATTATGTTTACGAAATGTGGTTGTACTCATAAATTATAATTGATTATTCGGCAATTTACTCATGATTGGTTGTCGACTGGTTTGATTAAAAATGCGTTAACAATAATTTGCATCCACGCACTGATGACTAAAGTGCAGATTTACTTCAGGGAACTATATTAAACTTATTTAATCTACAGTTGTTACCCAGACATAGATACCTTTTACGTTCGTTTTGACCGTCCAGCCGCTGCATTGAAAATGAGTTCTACAGTCATTTGTATTGGACAGCTAAAAAGATCAATACATTTGTTTAGATCTAAACGTAAAGATTGCTGTAGAAAACCGAATGAAATGTCACTGTTTTAGAATCCTTTTGTACACACGGATATCATAACCACAGACGTTGCGATCTCACTAAGCACGAATAACAGGCAGATACAGTATTGTTTGTAAGATGAAATCTGACATATTGTAAGGCAATTCAGAGCTATGAAACGAGCACATAGAGCATGTGCATTATTCCGTACGAACAAATCTAATTATGTTAAACATTCACTTTAGACATGTATGAAGTATAATATCTCGATGAAATGCTTGGGGTAAATGTGGAAATTGGAATTGTCTTGCCATATGTGCAATTACATAGGAAAGATTTTGTGCTTTCCCATTTTTACATAGGTTGAACGTCGAGGTTCGTTTGTACCATGAGATTTAGCCTCACTTCAGTAGATATGGCGGAATTGTATTAGTTTTGAAATGTCAAACTTTGATTGTCGGGCTTTAATTAGCTAGTTACAGAAATTGATTATGGCGTAACATTTTTGAAGTGACTACTTACTATCGATCCGTATGAACTTACTATTTGCACGGGAGTAAATTCATGTTTCATGCTTCAAGTGTAATATACATACATCTTAAATAGACACGTAAAGCATAGTTTAGAATGAATAAAATGAGTTTAACATTATTGTTAATGATACCTGTTTTGTCGTATTTATGTCCGTATAAGCGATAACAAAGAGTACAGTGTTGAATAAAACAAAAACAAAAATGTTAAGCACATTTTCCATTGTATACTAGGAGACTTAATAAACAAAAAACTTGATTCAGTGAAAATAATGTATTTATGTAGGTATAGATGCTAGGAGGAATGTTAGAAGAATCTCTATAGAACATCCATTCTGAATGTATACTATATACATGGAATATCCGATTGAACATCTTTGCATATTACAGGAATGTTCATAGTATATCCACTTGTCAGTATACCAACATACAAAGCATGTCTAATGCATATAGATGAATATACGCAAGACATCCAAAACGTATATACTATGTATTATGTGAAGTCTGCCAAACTTATATCCCTTGCACAGAGATCGGATATTTGCGACATACTTTTCCACATTCTATGGATATACAAAATCCCACGTAGAATGTCCATGTTATATTTAATGTATATAGGTCTGCTATGTGGGCTGTTCCCTAAGGGTTAAGTGTAAGGCAACTAATTTTTTGAAATAGAAACCTAAATTTTTTATTGAATGTTCTTTTTCTACATCGAAAAACCTTCGTGGAAAAAGTTTTTCCCCTACACTTACCATTATTTGGTTAGTATAGAAATTTCCTTCTAAATTGCGTGTACATAATATTTCCTAATAGTTTTTGTTTAGCGACACCATTTCAAATTTTACAAAGCTGGATGACGAGCAACACCAGTTTCATTGGGAAAACAGGCACAAGTTAAATGTTTAAACGCGAATATGTCCGAAACGGGATACCGGAAATTGGTACTCCCAAATGGAAAGTGTTAGTCCTGGTCAGTCTGGGAGGTCGGCAACAGTAATAGACTCGAATCTCGACGAGTCCGCGATTCGTCGAATGTCTCGCTTAAATGAAGTGACAGTTGTTCCTTTGCGATTGCTCTCGTTACCTATCTGACAGCAACGTACCGAACACCTTCTCCCTCGTTGCGGCATTACGCATTAATAAAAAAATTAAAAGTATCACACCTTTAAAGAAGGAAATGAAAATGAATAAAAATTGAGAAAGAAATTTAGGTAGCTTGAGCATTAAGTAAAAAGAGTTTGTAATTAAAAATGTACGGTGACTACTCACTTTTAACAAACCGCCGAAAAGGGTTAATTAATACTAAATTGTCACTTATAAAAATTGTTTAAACACGTTTTAAATTTCAATGAAAGGTTTTAATTTCGTCGTTCAAATCCTAAGTAAGTATATACTATTAACGCCCTAGATGATGATGAAACAAAATAAATTTGAATGCAGAATTTCAAAGGATGTGTTGCACGAATTTAATATTTCGACTTGAAGTGAATCTTTGTGTTATAGGGGCATGTTGCATTACACTGTAAACATTAAAAAATGGATATGGCAACCAATCTACATATGAGGGTTGTTTTTTGATTTGATAAAAAGCGACGCCCAGTTGTATCTGGCTGTCAGTCAACACCAATTCCTCAACTTTATTGATGATTTCGTCAGTTGGTGCTTCCAGAGGTCTTTCACACATCATGAATGGATTTTCTGCTGCATTTGAACTGCCTGTGCCACTTCGAATGAAAATAAGACGCACTATTTTCTCCATTATTTCATGAATATTCTTCGAGCCACTTCTTTTGATACGTGACATTTTTTAGTGCATTTAAAAAAAATACGCTATTATATTCGTTATGGGTGGCTGGCTGTCCGGTTGAGATCTCAGCAATTACGATAGTTAGAGACTTCAAATTTTTACTAAAAGCTTTCTGCTATAGTGTAGGTGTGCAGATTCTAGTCTATTTTGAGTTAGATTTCTCTTGACATCGACAATTTTAAACTTTTCTAATAAAATACTGATCAGTATTACTAAAAATGCGCTTTCATCATGCATATGCTGTTTTACAAACTTGCTTTCAAATATCTGCAGTCGCAAAATTTTATATGTACCTCAAGCATAACTTGCTATGACGGACAAGGAATTTCTAAACTTCGAAAGCTTCAGTATGGTTCCTTACTTAAATAAGTATTTAGGAATAAGGCAACAAAACTGCACGACGGCATTTATACTGATGATGCTGTACGTACAGTGTACAGTTACCTCATGCATGTATCCGTAGAAATTTCAATTTGATAGCCATCAGGCATTAGTTAAGAATAATCTGTGTTTAAAGTTAATTATTTATTGTGCTGGTATCAGGTAAAAGAATACAACAGATCATTATTAGAATGAGAACGATAAATTTGTCAAATCTTTATAAACTGCCGAACTCTATAATCAACCGCACCGGTAAAGTATCAACTTCTGATATGATGTAACGATTTCTCAAAGCCTGTCCAATGACATAAATGAAAATAAATATTTGAAAATGTTTTTCAGTTTATATTGTCACGATACGGTAAAATAATGAAACAAAAAAGGCACCGGATCGCATAGCTCTGAAATTCATTTGTGATTTCTACTTGGCAAATACTTTTCACGAAATTGGAAATTTGAAATTTTGCTATTATAGCTGCTACTACAGTTGTCACACTCAAACCTTTTTAGCTGCTACCAGGTAGTTGCGATTAGTAAACTCGATTTCATTTTTGCTCATCACGTACTGTCTATGTACAATGCCATCTGTTGGTATCTCGTGTTGAATTAAACCACTTGTTATTGGAAAGTGTAACCCACGTTTGTGAATATAGAATAGAGACATTATTTATGTTTCCAATATATTGCTGGGTGCATTGATCCGAGGCCAAAAAGGACCATAAAAAAAACACTTCAAATATCGCTAGCTCCAGAATTATATCTTTTCCCGGTACAGATCCTCACCCCGCTACAGAAAAATGATTCAGTTCTAACCGCAATTATTTTTTTTCCCCCGGCAGAAAGTAGGCAGGCTCAAAATCCTAAAATTCCCAACGGACTGTAACTACACTCAAAATGAACTTTTGGCGAGAATCTACTAAAATTAATAGTAATTTGAACGTGAAACTTCTCTGTTCGTCAGATCCGAATTAACACACAACTTGCGTGAAATTCTACAGATATTTTTATTTTACACACCCGCAAGATAATCATCAGAAAAACAACCATTACGGTTTCTGTTAAAATGGACATGAGTGTTCAATAAACGACTAACTAAAACTTCAAATTACTTACAGTTTTCTTCTGCAAGACAAAATATTCAAACGAGGTTCGTACACACAAATCACTAATTAAATTAGCTGAGACCTCAGACGCCTGATGAACCGTGGCACGCACAAACTTGGTCCTTCAGCTTCTTCGCTCCGACGTAATTGTACTAAAGTTTATCCTTATTTTACTTTAACGTAATACCCATTAAACTTGGAACCGCCGTCCCAACGCTTTAACAAAATAATTCTCATAAAACCTCTTCCGAAAACAGCACAAACGAAATCCAGACAGGCCTTTAACTTACAAACAAAACTCGAACTGTTCTTCTTCATCTCAAAACGTCCTCGACCACGAAACTGAGTGAAACTAACTCCTTATTCTCTTCTAACGACAAAAAATACTGCTACAGAGGGACAACGGTTCGGCCACGAACTTCAACAAACGAAATTCGAACAATTTTTACCTAATAATACAACGTTTTTAATGATTAAAACAGGCACGTTATCTCCAAACAATTACCTTTATCTGTCACAAATTGAGGAAAATCTTAATAAATCAACTCGAAACTGTTACATTTGCACTAATGAGCAAGTTGATAACAAATAAAAATTTAATCCATTCCAAATGTCTTAATTTCAAATACAACATCCTGACTGACATTGTTTACACAGCATTATGTTATTAAAAAATGTGACCCCCCTCCCCCAGAGCACGTGCTGATGCACCTAGCCAGTGTTTTTAATTTAATTTTACAGGTAATAAAGTAGCGTCATAGGAGTTTTATTCTATTTTATTTCAAAAAATGGAATAAATAGTTTACTATATTATTATTGCACACACAACGTCTCTTAATGTTTCAGTTAATTAGTTCAAGGATGCTTTAACCGATAGGGCCCATGCAAGAATTCTTTATCCATGGCACCCTCACACGTACACCGCAGAACAGTTAATCGCTGCCTTTCGGCATCCACATATGGCACTCACATTGGTGCGGCGGCAAAATATTGTTTCAGTAAAACCTCTGATGCTGCTGTTTCTTCTGTAGTAATTAGCACCAGGGTGCCTCCATTACGTGGTGGGATGTACGCCGGGAATATTGCTTAGCTGCGCTTTCTGCTGGTGGGAGGGAGCTGACTGTGGGAGGTATGTCTTGATGGGATCGCATGCCGTTTGAGGAAGCATAGTTTCCCAGCCTATGCAACGTCGTGGTGTGCTGAGTCAGGGCTGTAAAGGATAACTGCCATTTGCTAGATATCCACTCCGGCTTGCCGGCTCGTGTATCGCAGTTCAGTTAAAGCAGGCTGGACTGTGGTGCTAAGGGTCCCTGGTTCGAATCCGGGTTCGGGCATGGATATTTGTAAATGTATAGTAGGTTGGGTTGGTAGAGCAGCCTTGGCTGAAACCCCGCCCACTCAAAAATAAAGGAAAATAATAAATAAATAAATAACATGAGAAGCCCACCTTATTTCTCCTGAATGTTGCACATGTATCGCAGCCGGCTTCTACGTAAAAAAAGTGTTTACTTTTTTTCTATCTGACATGGATAGTAAGATCCGATAACATCCCAAAAATCAAACTTTTCGTTCTCACCCTGTATGTCAGAAACAAACGTAGCTAAATTGATACTGTTTGTGGTATTAAAGATTCAAACCTAACAGGTGGTCAGTTCGAATCCCACAACTTGCCAGTTTTTAGTGGTACAGGACATCTCGTAACTATCATGCTTCGGAAGGCGGTCCCGGCAGTCTTACCACGACTGTTGTTAGCTGACACAAACAGCTGTTGATGCGATTTGGAAACGTATGTAGGTACCTAGGGAGTGCCACCCATACGATACCTAATTAACTACTTCTTTTAATGGTCACATGCTATAACTTCACGGGCCTACTTTAAACCTCTTACAACTGCTTGTGATATTCCACTAGATCAAAACGACTGACCGTAAAATTCACTGAATAACAGTCGGTGGGAACATCGCAAGAGTCACAGACTACTAATAAACACTATTTATTTGAGACGAAATACAAAAGTAATACATATACGTACAAAAGATTACAACTATTAGAAGTTTTGATTAAAAAAATTATAATTCATAGGATGGACGAAAAAGTACTTAACCTCAAAAAGGGGGTCCCAGTGTCTATAAGGTTGAGACTAGGGTTGAGAGCTACTGCACTACACTAATCATATGGACGCATGTTAATTTGGTTGCTCCACCATTTTATATCAGCTTCATTTCCCTCGGCTCAAACTCAAACGAACTGCTACCCAAAGACCATCGAAATAGGCATATTATCTAAAAGTTCGCACAAATACAAATAATAAAGTTTATTTTTCATTTGCCTATTATATGTCAATTATATTTGTCATATGTGACATATGAAGCAGTCTATTACGCCCAAGGGCATACCTAATGAGAGGGCATAATGGATGGTCATCTCATTGTGCCCTCAAACGGCCTGTCAAATTGATTGACGGGGTTATATTATGTAATAAAAAAGATGCAACTTGATTCGTATGAAGCATTTTAATGTTGGGCAAACAATAATCATGACATTTGTATATTGGAAATGCATTCTTTGGAACGATGAAAAATAAAATGTTGTATGCACCTCAGGCATTACTCAATATTTAACCCTCGGGCGACATACAATCCCTCGGGCCGGAGGCCCTCGGGCTCTGTCGCCCTCGGCATAAATATCGCCTTAATGCCCTTGATGCATAAATAACTATTGTAACTATTTTTATGACATAATTTACCTTTAAGGCTAGATAAAATATATGATTTATAATAAATTTAAGTATCTATAATTGCAATTCTTGACAATGAACTGTAAAAGATCAATGTCTCATAAACAAAATTTCTGCATAACTCCTACCATCACTCACTCACTGTGCTAGAACCTGAAGGAACCGTAAAATTATACTAGAAGGTGCAATCAAATGAATTATCTTGCTTGCATACTTGCTAAATATTTCCTTTATTAGCACATATGCAACCCTAAAGCTTCTTGAAACGTAAGGAAATATGCTTCGGTTCAGTTTTCGAAGTAGGTATTAGATAAGATTACCATTAGGGATATGATTTATTTCCACAGTCTCATTCTGGAATGTATCCCGCGATGTCAATAACTATACGTTCAAATGGATTATCGGCGTTGTATTTTCGCATCGGTGCCCTTTGTTTTTTAACTGCACCGCGAGGACTTCATATAGGTTTCAAACAACGTCGAGGATACTGGACTGTTGAAACAAGTTTGTTATATTCGCTAAATTGTGCCAATAAGATTAGGAATACTAACAAGACAGTCACAATACTTCGGAGGGCGTTAAACTTCAAATTCAGATAATGTCCGAAAAAATGAAAAACTCACAATCCAATATTGGAGACGGTACTGCTTTCGGTAGATGACATTCAATTAAGTACTTGAAAAAGACATTTTGTAACGCAGACAGGATCCGTAGATTGCTACTTTAGGGCTTTAATTAATAATTAATTTTTAAGACAAGGTCGCAACACATATGTGAGGTCCGCGAATCCGTGATTGGCTAACCAAGATGATATTTGTAGAATACGTCCTCTTGCAAACTGGCACATTAATTGAATTACAAAGTTATAAACTATAACGGATTTCTCATAGTTCTAAGGGAACATCTAATGAGAAAATTTTTTAATGCAGTTTTACCTTGTAGGTAAGTTAGAATAATGAGATCTTGTTAGTACGTAATTAGTGAGATGATTATGCTTGAGTTATGTTGCACTCACTCATAAATATTCTTTTAAGGAAATAATTATATTTTCACGTTCATTTTCTTATATAAATCTGAGAACGATAACAAATGTTAAATCTTCCGACTAATTAAGTTTAAAGACTTAAATAAAATTTATAGAAATGGCAAACTTGGGGGAATAACAAACACCGAGGGAATGTCGTTGGTACACAATTCATTCAATACAGTAGGGACTAAGTGATGAGGAAATTGTATTTAAAAATAAAATAAACAATTCTAATAAATAACATGTCATTGAAGTCGAGAAGCGATCAGAATTCTCCACACGCACATTTTGCACGCAGCTGCGTTAATTGGGGCCTTTATTTTATTGCGAATCGTGATTCCGGAACGAATGTTAAATTCGGTCTACTGCTAACATTCACAATCCCATCGTTAGACGCACAATGAGATCCGCTCTTTAATATGCGCAACTTAGGGTCTAACTTTATGAGAAATTTAATAACATAGAAGCGAAATTAATAAACTTTAAGATTATTACTGGATGCTCAACCGTTTTGTTATAACTCAATATTATTAACAAAACCTAATGAGTAATCCTCGTACGCCGGCTTAGCCGGCAATATTACCGGCCAATTGAGTTTCATCTGGCAGGGTTCAAGGAAGAGTTTAATAACATTAGCAATTAGGTCTTAACTTGTTGTTTTTTTACCCAATTATGCACATACTTGACATTGTGAAGGAGGAAACGTTGCCTAACTAATCTCATTGTGTTAGTGATCGATAACAAGCCTAATTTACGACTTTCATTTCCATTAATAAGCGTTGTCACACCTCCCCAATACATAAATTAAGATCCTTAATCGAAACTTTTATGCTGCTACCTGGAGTATAACTATCTCCTTATAATAAATACAACTTCAATAAATCAATAAAAGTTAAATTGCGCCTCACAGCTGCTGAGATAATCGTTTTACATTTTTACAATCATGATTTTGACGCACACGGCTTAAAACGAACCGAGTAAAAAATTTCTCAATCATACCGCCAACCGTATTTTTATGTCGACACCATACGCTTACACGCTACGTATATTCTTTCCATGGCAGAAATTTATCATACAGTAATTATACATCTGATGGTTATTAATTTTTTTTTCTTTTCAGTGGTCCACTTCGGCGAACATACCGTACGAACTAAAGGTTAAGTGGATTGCTTGGACGACGCGAGACTGTGGATGTGATACTGTGCGATTCCACTATTATATTCTAAATTAAACTAATTTTTTAATCGTTCCGTTAATAGTAATTAATACCGACGGACTGGTGATATCGAATTTACTTAATATCTCTGAATAGTATCGAAATAAGTATTTATATTTGATCGATTCCACTAATTGTACAATTTATCAGTGTCTATTACGTTTTTCCTAAAATTATGGCTTATGAGCTTAATAGTGTTTAAGTGTATATAATAAAGCTGTTTCAAAGATTCTTACAATTTATGTCAACTACGGGTTTCGTTTTGTAATATAATAATATTGTAATTTACGTAAGCACTTACCAGAGTAATGGTTGTGTATTTGTAATATTGTAGAAGAACTAACAATTCTGGCAGTGCTGTAGTAAATTCCTGCAGTAAACCACAACGATATTACTAGGTTTAAGCTGTTTAAACTACAATTCCTATAGATAATAAATTAATTAATTTTATTTGATTTGTACATTCTGTAATATATTAATACATACTATATTTTCGTCGAAAATTCCAAAGCACGTTGTATATATTATAAGCTTACAAACGTAACTTTTAAATAAATTATTTAATTTTTATTCGAGAATCTTACGTGTCTTATTTATTGCTTCAATTTCTGGTTTACATTATACCTAATAATGCCCGCCTGCCTGAAAGGAAACTAGTTACACATTTAATAAAAAAAAGAAGGTAGGTAAGCTTAAAATTATTCTTATAGCTTTGTTATTTCGAAATCTGGCTTACAGAATTTTTTCAATATATCTGATCGAATATAATATCGGATACAAAGGAAGGCATTTTAAGCATAAAATTTATTTCTTTCTTATTTTGGAAGAGTGAGATTAAATACGTTTATATCGCGGTTCCCACTTTGGATTTCAAACAAAACGCTTAGACCTTTTTAATTAATGTAGGCTGTTATTTTTGTCCTATGCGCACATTCATTTTGTGTTGTTATAATGAAATTTTACTGACAAGTATGGCATTCCTCAGTGGGATGTCATCATAATAATTGAAGACGTCGCTTTAATTGCTAATGATTCAAGTTAGCGCATCCAAAATGATCCAAATGGGGAACGGAATGTGACATCGCTACACCTGCACTAAGTTGGTCCCCTAAATTGAAGAACCGATACGCCCTGAACACACTAATTTGTACCTACTGGTGTATCACATTTTGTGCCTCAAAATTAACGGCGATCCGTAATTTTTAATTTTTTTCGCGAATACATCTTGTAACAATTCAAGTTCGCACGTGCTTTTGTTTTGTGTTTTGTGCTCCTGCGTTTTATGCACCTGTTTTGGGTCTCGATATATAAATATTCTCCAAAGATGACGTAATAGACTGACGAAACATTGTTGTATATTTCACCAGTGTATTACGTCATATTTGGAAAACCGTAGACTTTAGGCGTATGATATGTTATACTAATCACTAAATACAGGGTGAGTTTTTTCCACTTCCACTATAGGGGTCTCGTAAACCGTAAACCGTAAATTGTAACTCTCAAACCAACATTCGAAGATTAATTTTCAAATAAAATAATACGTAAATATTTGGTATCTCCGATTTTGTATTGTTTTTCTCTATCTAGAGACATAAAAATCAAATATGGCGTCCATAAGAAACAAGAAAGTTGATGTGATTTACTCGAAGCCCACAAGGCATAAACATTTTATTTTAGTAGCTACTATCAGAAAACTAAGAAACACTGAGCGACTTTGTATCTCTTAATCACTTAATGTTTACGGGACCACTATAAAGGAAGTGAAAAAACTCACTCCGTATTTCATAGAATTGTAAATTGTCATTAACATCTTGTCTTGACGTCACGGTTATTTATGAACCAAGTTGCATGAAATTCAAACTGGGAATAGCAAGTACCATATAATATGCAATGCAAAACGTTATGTCCACTCAGTTCAAAAACACACCATTTGGCCTCTCCGTCATTTATGAATCTAATTTCATGAAAAAAACTAGGCAAAGCCAGTACCATTTTAAATGCAATGTCACCGCTTTGGCACTTTTGATTATATATCGCCAGGGTGGCTATTTCTCGTACATGTTCTGGTGTTAGCACATCTAAATGATGCCTAACCAAGACAAATCCCGTCAGGGTGCGGGTCTCCGCTTACAACTCGAAGTTAACCAAGATGCTGTGGGTGGCATCCATTGAACCAGAATGTGATTCTAAAGATGTCTGCAAAGAAGAGGTCTGTAATGAGATAGGTCGGCTTCCAGGCTTTTTAGTAGTAATATATAACTCCCAGACGCGTTACTTGCATTTTCTTTCAGAATTTCCATGTATAATGTAGTCAATAATCGCTTTCCGAAGGGGAGATTTTGCACAAGATCAAGGATAGAAGGTAGTATAGGTAGGAGAAGAAAGTGGAAGATTTTATTACCTGGACAGTCGTCGAACAATGTCTCTGCGGACGGAAGGACATAGACATTTTGTAAGAACGGAATTAGTTGCCTTAAAATTTGCGTTATAGTCGCAGCGTTTTTGAGTTCTGATAATTATTTTGAAGTAATGACTGATATTTTCTCAATATAACTTTGTGTCGATGACCTCAGCCGAAAACATTAAAGATACGGAGGAAGAGCATAACCGCAGAGTGACGCGGTGCAAGCTTTATAGGGGAGTCGATGGTGTCCGTCTGTCCGTCCGTGAATCCGATAACCGTCAAACGCTTGGACCGATTTGGTTCAAACTTTGTCAAATCCAATGACCCCTTGTTGCCACGCCGCTCTGTCTCTGCCAAACGCTTGAACCTATTCAGTTCAAACTTTGCACAGTTGACATGCCACATGTAGTAAGCCTATTGAAAATGGGTCAAATCCAATGACCCCGTGGGGTCACGCTTCTCTGTCCCTGCCAAACGCTTGAACCTATTCGGTTGAAAGTTTGCACAGTAGACTTATATGCCACATGTAACAAGTCTATCGAAAATGGGTCAAATCCAATGACCCCGTAGGGTCACGCCTCCATGCCTCTGGCAAACACTTGAACCTATTCGGTTCAAAGTTTGCACAGTTAACATAGTGTGTAAAGCGATGGGGTATACAAGAGGGAATTTTTTTTTAAATATTGATTTATGAAAAAAATTTATTCTTCATGATATTTTTTGCTTGCTTTGAAAGTACCAATAACGTTTCGATTGTTTGTGGTTTGATAGCAATAAGCCGCGTACAGACCGGATTTCAACGCCAAGCCAACGAATCCAAGCACATGTGACGTTGGCGTTTGTCGTTGGAAACGATTGGAATGCCCTCGTCCACACCAAAATTTAAGATTTGAGTTGGACTTGGTGGAACCGTGTTGGGTAAAATTCGGTAACGGGTGCTGCTGGTCTGTCAAACAATGTTAAGCGACGAGGACGATTTACTGCTGACGAGTGCGGGGTTTTTAATAATGAATTCTTTAATTTCAAAGAAAAAGAAGAAAAAACGGCCTAGGCGTTGGTGGGTAACAACACCATTTAAAAATAGGAGTTTGTACAGTGGCAGTCACTTACTAGAGGAACTTCAAAATGAAGATGGTGGACATTTTAAAAAGGCAGACAAACGACTAAAACTAAAATCGCGACAAATCCTGTCCACATCACATCAAATTTCCCTTTGATGTACCGCTCACCGAGCGAACGCAATCGAACGCCAACAGCGTCGTTGGAAGCGGTTGGAAACCGTTGGCTTGCGCGGTACACACCAATCCCAACACCTCCAAATCTGTAACCACAGGCTTGCGTTGGAAACTCTTTCTGTACGCGCCTATACGCTATTTTGATCATAATGTAGAATAACTTTCAATAAAAAAAAATTAATTTTATAATTTTTCCAGATTTCTATAAATAAATTTTAGATTATCGAAACGTTATTGGTACTTTCAAAGCAAGCAAAAAATATCATGAAGAATAAATTTTTTTCATAAATCAATATTAAAAAATCCCTCTTGTATACCCCATCGCTTTACACACTGTATCTTATATATCTTTAGTGCTTCTCCTCCCTAAAATTAAGCAAGTTTGTTATTCTACGCTATGTGTAGGAACAGAATGGGACATTTCAAACTTAGTGATAACATGGAGAAAAAAATGCAAAAAATAGTGCTCATGTCTACGAGTTTGATACTGATAGGTACTTACCGAGCACTACTGCTTTATACATAAATTATATCTTTCTGACAGTTTTTAACATTATCATTGTATCCATTGTATGATATTGACTATACCAGGAGTGACTTGACGGTGAACTGATTGATGAAGATGAACTTAAATGTTAATTATTGGCTAATACCTTACCCACGAATACGTAACTTGACCCGACGTAGGCAGTAGTTTAAGGTTTAACGGTTTACAAAAATATACGATATAAATTATGAATGAAAAATGTGTATCTTAAAATACTTCTGCATCATTTGATTTCATATTTCACCCCCTTATCTCTTTAATCGTCGTGACATTTAACCTGCACAACGCATGTGCCGGTAGTGGTACCTTATAATTAATTAGATATCCTAAAATATTCCCTTTGGTTAAGAAAGATAAAGACATTTTTAATTTAATAGGCGATTTTATCAAGGAACGAGATCGGTATGTGTAAGTGTCGCATTCGGCAGTAGCTTGACCATGTTGACACAAGCAAGAGTGGCGCCGTTAAGAACGTGGGAACTTACTTAACAAGTTTACGAAAGTTCCTCTCTGTGTGTGTTTATGGCAGACCGGGGTTGTTTTTATGACTCCTTGCAATAATACTCCCATTGTAAAAATTGTAAACGGGAACACCGCATAAAGTACGCGAGTGTATAGAAAGGTGGGTGCTGTACTACTATGGTTCAATATTCCATGGTAAAAGCGCTCAATTAAATAATATGTAGTAGTGAATAATTCCATTGCCTATGATTTATCAGATCACATATACGTAACCGAGTTAGCCATCTGCGCCACGACACTCCCTATTTGTAATTAGCATGGTTAGTTGTTTGACAAATAAAGGTGCAAGAGTATCTTTTCTGATGTGTATTATTGATCTTCATGTATTGAAATCTGTAATAATTAAATTAAAGAGCCAGCAAGTTATTTAAAGTTTGATGTGAGACATTCTAAGTTTAAAGTTGTGTAGGCGATGGTGTTTCGATCACATTTTTCTTGTGGCCTTAAAAAAGTAGGTTATCTATCCCTCTCTGAAATTTCGCTTAACCGGTTAAAGTGCCTTTCTTGTGACAATTTTTAAATAGGTACGGCAAAAACTTTTTCAATTGACTATTTATTTAGGATCCTCAGATCCTTTTATAGTTTTGTATTGATATCCGCCCGTCCGTCGGTGCACGAAAACTTTTCAAAGCAAATTAGGTCTTGACGTTATTGATTTTCAGGTAGCTATGTCAACAGGAACAAACATTATGGGTGAATCGAAAACATTAAAGTTTGATAATTAAGTTAGAAAACGATGTATTTCATTCTCTGGTCATTTATCGAGTTTGGCCTTTCAGTAGATTACTCCTTCTCCAGCGCTATGCATTTAGAGGTAGACATACGGATTTCCTATGTGTAGTTTTAAATGACAAAAACTCTGCTGAAGGACGCCTAATTTTATGCAACTAAAATAAATTCTTAAAACAAATGAAGATTTTCCTGCCATGTTAATTAATTGCAATATTATTGCTTTGGCTTCCGTATTTTTATTGTCGTTCGTGTAATCGTGTTTGATGTATTCAATTGAAGAAAAACTTTTTATTTTCTGTGTTGATCACTTTAAAATTTAGTTGTTGAAATGCGATCCACGTAAGACACCGTAAACAATCCTCATTTGCAACTGAATGTTTTTGTGGAAAAGAATCTCATAAGATATAGTTATAGATATTATAGTGGGTTAGGTTGGTAGAGCAGCCTTGGCTGAAACCCCGCCCACTCAAAAATAAAGGCAAAAATAAAAAAAATAAGATACTTGAGGGAAACCGAATTTAATATCTCTTCATCATAACCAAAAAGCATACTATTTACTGTCGTTTTTATTAAAATCTAGAATGACAATTCAAATAAATCGTTATGTTATTTCGGTTGCATAAAATTAGGCGTCTTTCAGAAGGATTTTTGTCATTTAAAAGTAGACATAGGAAATCTCTATGTTTACATCTAAATTAATAGCACTATATGTGTAGCAATTAGTAGATAGGCAACAAGAATATGGGCACACTTTTGGTCAAAATTCTAAGGTCCATTACGGTCATTTTTGGATCACTTCTGTCATGTGCGCATGAGCGTCCCAGTGTTTCGGTCGTTGGTCCTAGGGACACTCGCCGTGGATCTAGGAATTACAAAGTTAACCCATGGCATTCGGAGAGCGCGTGTGAATTTCCGTGAGCAGCGCGCGGTTTTTCGGTGGTCGGGGTGTTTTGATCGTTTGTCCCAGGGTGTTATTTTGATGAGTTTGTTTTCATTCTGTCTTTCTCAAAAATGAAGAGTCCGTAGGGCTGCACCGCGGAATTATCCGGAGAGCAAGCGAGTCCGCTTTGAATATCAGCTGAAGTATGTCGCTGTAGCCGAGTGGATTTGGTCGACTGGCGGGTGTTCGAATTTTCGCGTGTACAAATTTAGCGCCTTATCCTCACGCACTCGCTAATTGCCAAATATGGGGTAATTAACATCAAGCTTAAATTCCTATATTATGCAATGAGAGGCACGCCAGCCAGAATAGTAGCCTCCCAAAATAACCCGGACACAATCAATCATCCACGGCGACCAACGACCAAACCACTGATACGCACATGCGCACACGACAAAAATAAAAATATACTGCACTTGAATATTACTACTTTTTGTGATCAAAATTTTGGCAGCTAAAGGTACTCATAATATACATATACACCAGTTTGGTTTTGAGAAAGCTTTATTTCAATCGATGAATTTGATACTTTATCGGCATCCACATCAATTTTGTTCAAAACTCAATGCCGTTAGTTATGCACCAATATCTAGTTTTGGCGACGACGTGTAGAAAGCAATTAAATCGTTCGGCTAAAGTGTTAAAATATGTACATGATGAGCAAAATAAGTTGAGGATCTTTTGATATTTTCTGGTTTATTTTGTCGGTTTTCCGTCTTCCACACCGAAGTTATTTTGGTTATCTATCGCTTGAATATCTTTTGGAAAACCATTTCGTGTTTTAAGTACAATAGACTTGCCAGTGTTCTGATGTTGCAAAACTCATGAAAAAAGAATCTTCACCTCAAGAATTTTCAAAAAATATATAAGGTGTGATTTAGCCCCGCTACTCCTCAGCCAGGTCTACAATTATTGGAGAAGTATTGGGCAAGTTTTCAGCGTGCCTCGAATACCTACCCAAAACCCTAGTGTCTACCACCTCTCCTACTAATAGGTGAATTGAAACGAATGTATCTTAATTTAGAACGTTATGATCAATATTCTCGAGCATTGCTTTCGACGTTCATTGGAACCACATTTAACAAACAGTAGTGCATTGAATTACTGCACTCAATCGACACCGCTGGTGGAAGACTTCTGTAGCAGAGGGATATGTGGATTAATCTAAAAAGAACAAGTTAAAATAGTATATTGAAAGACAAGTGTAACAATGCGACCTATTGTAATACGACTATCTTGTGGCACGAGTGGCGACGCGAAGCGTAGCCACGAGTGTCCGCAAGATAGGAGTATTACAATAAAGCATTGTAACACGCGTTTTTCATACTATTTTTTCTATTTCGGTGCTTTAATTTAATTAAAAAAATCATAATCAGAAGCTATAGGAAACATTAGAACTAACATGTTTTATGTTGGGAACACTTTTTATGCCGTTAAGTTTTAGGTTGGCAGCGTAGTACGACTGACATTTTGAAGTTCAAACATGGAAGTATTGTACCTACTTGTACTAACTAGTAACTGCCAACTTAAGAGATGCAGATGAGTTACCAAAAAAAACGACTATAATCACTGTCTTTGTACAACTGTTTTCGGCCGAAAACAGTTGTACAAAATCATCATTGTGACACCGAAATAGAAAAAATTATTTTTTCTATTTCGATGTGGAAACAATACCGAAACCGTACTTGATTGGCCCAGTTTGCGTGCGTTTCTAGACAGAAATGATGCCGAAAGAAATAGAAACACATTATTTTTTTTATTTTGTTGGATTGGTACCCCTCGCTTTTTTGCTGTCAACGGTATCCGTCAAATCAAAACTAAACATAACCTGTAAAGTGTAAATAAAGTACGAGGAACTTGACCGATTGTATTAATTCCGATTAATTTTGAATATATACTCCAAAGGGTAGAACTTTTTTTATTTTTACTTAGCGTAGTAAAATATGCCAGCAGTACATTCTTGCTTACTTTTTGAACTCCCCTTCTCGGCCAGCCAGTTTTCAAAAATTTTGTACTCCTCGTACTTTGCTTTCGATTTTACAGGCAGTAAATTTAACGTCGCTTCATTGGCAATCTCTTGGATCTCTGGTGGGGTACAAGAGACGTGTTTGTCATCCGTATTTATCATAACTGCCTCAAAATGGAATTATGACCAAATAATTAAAAGTTTGAAGTTTGAAAATACAGGAATCAGGTTAGCCAACGTGAAAATCAATGAATTGTGTCTATTACCAACATACACTGAATGATAGTTTAAAATTACCTAACAACGCCTAAAGGCAATATTTATAATTTGTATAATTTATTATTTAAAATAAAAGTCGAAATAGAAAAAATAGTATAAAGCACACGTGTCATTTGTCTACTTGTCGCACTCGGCTTTTGCCGCATTCGCCGCTACGCGGCTTATGCGGCAAACTACCTCGTGCGACAATCTTCGTCAAATGACACTTGTACTTTAATATACTATTGCCGCACTAGTGTTTCAAAGACCTGTTTTCACAATCAATTTACCTACAAAAACAATCGTGTTTCTACACTTTCGTAGAAAAAATATTTTGAAAATGGTGTGCCTTTCGGAAATACCTACCGATAGTAATTAGTATCTTCGTTGTATTAAACGGTAACCCCTATTTTTTATTGCAATTTTGGATTCTTCGTGAAATTTTTGTTCTTTAATACCCCCATGTTGATATCCATACAATTTATGGTTTTTAAGTTATTTTGACTTAAAAAAAATGGCCGACGCAGACGGTACCTGGAAACGGTTGTAGATAGAACAACCCATTTTTACCAGGGCATAGAGAAAGAATAGGGATTTTCTTAGTGTACTTAAAAAAAGTTAAGTTGCGTACGACTGCAACTATGGAGATCCAAATTTAAGAAATTTCAAAGTTTAAAATCTCAATTTTATTTAAATGAAATGAGCATTTTCTACAACAGCAAATGACAGAAAATCAAAATTGGCATATTTTGATATTACATGTTTCTATAACTACTTATATTCAACAGTTTCCTAATTCCCATATCATTGAATTGATACGAGGCCTACGATACTTACAGGCCGGAGCGCTCGAAAAAGTCACGTGACTTTAGGAGTCATATGAAATACATTACGGCTTATGGAAAAACCGTGCGCGGCTCCACTATTTATTTTTTTACTCCGGATCCGTTCAACATAGAGCCACGAAATTTCAATGAGAGTTTCTCAATAGTACACACAATCAAATTATGGTGTTCGTTAATTTTTAATAACACCAAAAATAATTAATTTTTAGGTTTAAAGTATTGAAGATAAAACGATGTTAGTAAATCCGCGTTTTTCTATTTTTACATCATCATATTTCTTTTTCTAGGAACTATATCATTATAATCCTTTCGGTGTCTTAAACTAGAATGATATTCGCCTCCAATTATGCGTATATGATGCTTAATCTGATATTAGTATAGTTTTAAAAGGCCCTACAAAATCGCGCATTTATTATCCGCGCAGAAAAAAATTCAATATGCGAGAAACTTTTTTGTTATTGCTGTAATTGTATCACATATATCGAATGAATTGTGACCAAATGACACAAAAATGTTCTTCAGAAAGAATTTTTAAGAAATGGTCTCTTGTTTCCTTTTTTTCAGCAGCTGAAGTAAATAGCGCGATTAATAAGTGTACACGCAAAGGAATTATTATGTTTCAAATTGTTAGTAATCGATTTTCAAATTGTGTTTGTGAGATTCAAATTTACATTAAACTATAAAATTAAAGATATTGTCAGTCAAAAGTATGGAGTATATCTTATATCTTCGTTAATATGAATTTTGCAGTACATAAAGTATTTTAGTTAAACCTTCTCGTGTTAAAGTGAAATGGGAAATTTGTCTTGTCCGCATAAGTGGCCTGGTAAGTATCGTAGGCTTTCATCTTCATTCTATGAATAAATAAAAATAACCTTTTGAATAAGGAAGTTTTACAAAATAGCATTTTCTATCCAACTTACAGCAGTTTTAGTAAAAAGTACAGCTTGTAAGGAATAGGCAGTGCCGTTTTTTTTTCGTTTTCAGAAGTAGCTGTTGTGTCGTTTTCTAAATCTTAGAATATTTCAATACTTATATTTAACATCGCCTCATCTTTTGCTAAATTACACGACGAAACAAAATCTTTGATGCAAAATACTCCTCTTGAATCTCACAAACACAATTTTAAAATCGATTACTAACAATTATTTGAAACATAATAATTCCTTTGCGTGTTCACTTATTCTGAAATCGCGCTATTTACTTCAGCTGCTGAAAAAAGGAAACAAGAGACCATTTCTTAAAAATTCCTTCTGAAGAACATTTTTGTGTCCTTTGGCCACAATTCATTCGATATGTGATACAATTATAGCAATAACAAAAAAAGTTTCTCGCATGTTGAATTTTTCTCTGCGCGGATAATAAATGTGCGATTTTGTAGGCCCTGTTAAAACTATACTAATATCAGATAAGGCATTATATACGCATAATTGGAGGCGCATATCATTCTAGTTTAAGGCACCGAAAGGATTATAATGATATAGTTCCTAGAAAAAGAAATATGATGATGTAAAGATAGAAAAACGCGGATTTACTAACATCGTTTTATCTTCAATACTTTAAACCTAAAAATTAATTATTTTTAGTGTTATTAAAAATTAACGAACACCATAATTTGATTGTGTGTACTATTGAGAAGCTCTCATTGAAATTTCGTGGCTCTATGTTGAACGGATCCGGAGTAAAAAAATAAATAGTGGAGCCGCGCACGGTTTTTCCATAAGCCGTAATGTATTTCATATGACTCCTAACGTCACGTGACTTTTTCGAGCGCTCCAGCCTGTAAGTATCGTAGGCCTCGATTGATACCATTTTTTTCGGATTTTCTTTTTAGTCGCCGGCCATGATTTTATGACAATCGAATTTTAAACAAATCAAGGAAAGGATTCTTAAGATCATTCATTCTAATCTAAATAATTAATCAATAAAAAAGGCAACAAAGTGATCAGCTAATTGGAAAACAGCAAACAGAAAATAAGATCAAATTTCAATCAAATTTTTAAACCCTCTCCTTCAACGCATGCTCAAAATGAGCGCCTTCGTGTTTCTTCTGAAATATTCTCTTGTAAAGTTTTGTATCGCTTGTGATTAAATGGCTTGTATTGCATTTCTTACTCTCAACATCATGTCTTCTCTTGTTGTGGGAGGCCTGTCATAAACTGTGTCTTTTACATATCCCCACAAAGAGAAATCTAATGGGAAAAGGTGCGCGGACCGAGCAGGCTATGACCCGCGATTTCCGATCCAACTCCCTGGAAAAGTGCCATCTAAAAAGAGTGAAATAATACCTACATTACACCGGTCAACAAAAAAATAATTTTTTTTGCGCATGGGATTTACATAATATATTCTGACTATAGGTAATAAGCAAAAAAAGAAAAAGTGCGATTGGACATAGTTTGCTTTTACAAAAGTTATAGCGGTTTAATTGAAAGCTTTCAGGGACGAAAATTAAAGCTGAAATTTTTGTTTGCTCGCAAATAAAAAAAATATGGGGTGTGAACGTATGACATTTTCCCGTGGTGACTTAGCAAAAAGGAGGAAAAATCCTAGAACAGTTTTATGGCAATAGTACATGGTTTTCCGTTCATGGTTTCCTGGGAACCCATAGAGCTAAAAATTATGACGAGCTAATAGGATTTGGTTTTGCATCATCGGGCATAGAATGTCTCTAAATATGCACAGGCTATATTCTCATTTAGATCAATTTAAGGATAATATGGGAGATCATTCGGAAGAATTTATCAAGATAATGGAATTTGAACACGTTACCACTAATACGCTGAAAGCATGATGGGAGATCATATTTGGGGGGTTGAGAGAAACTTCTGTTGAGCATGATAGGAAAAGCAAAACTGTTCATTTTTAAACATTTAGACTCTAAGGCCCGCTTGCACCGACAAATTTAAGCGGAGCTTAGCTGAAGCGTAGCTTAAATTCCATGGCAACGATTATTGAGACAATGGTTGCCATGGATTTACAGGAATCTGTATATAGGGCTTAACAAGATCCATGATGGAGGACCTAGTGTATCCACGAAGGCGATATGCAGTCACGAATGTGCCGTACTGGATATCTGCCCGGAACTGTTTTAGTGTTAAGAGCCCAGTAATCGCCACAACGTCTCCAACCATCTGGTTTTTAGGGACCATGTGCGCTTCAAGAAACATCGTCTCGACTCAGCCTTAGCTAATACCATTGAATAAGTACTTATTCAATGCTAATACTAAGTGATCTGGGGCAAAACGTCGAGGCCGAGAGAAACAAAACAGGTAGTCCGGGCGTCGTATTAACTGTCGTGTTTGTGTGTTGAAATATAATAATGAATGTTTGTCCAATACTCTGATTATTTTCACTAATAGTGATTTAGGGCATCCTAGCTAGTTTTTTCACAGTGCTGGTTGTTGCTTTTCCTTTTTGAAGTTAATATATCGTGCTTTTTCCAATCCCGTTCAAATTACAACAAATATTGTTGAGATTAGGCAATCCAAGTAACACTACAAACAATAATTTTCTCTGATTTATTACTTTACGTCTGCTTTAGACAAACTCGTAGACTGTATATTATATAATTTATCCGCTAAATGAATAAAGCGTACTTACGGTATCATGGATGAACATGCCAAAAAATAAAAAGTGCAACAGAATTTGCACCGTCTGTCCGCGTTTTATGCGCTCGTTAGTAAATTACACAAAACTAATCCAACCTAAATTCAATAAAGTGATATGTCCCAAAGTTGCCGGAACTCGCAACTGAATAATGTGATAAGGCCAGATAAGTAATTTCGCAAATAACAAAACCGGGAATGCGCTTAAGGTTGTCATAAGTTAGATCCCTTTTATCAATTCATTATACAGGTGAAGGCCCGAGGCTGAGTCTTTCGAGTTTGGGCCCTTAATTCGAGATAACTGGAAACTAATTTGCGGCGAGGGTTTTGTAAAGTTTATCGGCATGTACTTAAGAAGCGCGTTGACCAATAAACTAGTCGAGGGTTGCAGAGTTTTAACCCTCGAGCAGTCGCTTATTTATCGAGAACTTTAGAAGTCCGTATTGGAAGATTTTTGTGTCTCTAGATAGTCTACAATCGGTATATAGTTAAATATTGACTGTTAACTGTTTACAATTATCACTTAATTCGCTTACGTAACTACCACGAGTTCTGTTTTCGGTTCTAATTGATATTGTGCAAGTTTCTGCTGACTCTGCACGTTCGCGAGGGGATGCTTTGCTGACAATCAGACTATTTTACGGCTTGTATCATGTACGCAAATTAATGCCATTAAACGTTTTTATTAAAACCTCCTTTTGGTATACGGCAATACAAATTGTACTGGGTCAGTGACCCTAATCAATACTGTTTTGGTAGAGTATTATGCATACAATTAACAATGTTAACATTATGCCAAGGGATGAGAGAATTCGTGCTACTAATTTTGATTGTCTAGTTTTACTATATTCACTGGAGTATCTCGGTGGAATGAAAATCAAGGTCATTGTACTTTACCTTTGTTTCAACTGCAAGTAATTTGAATTAGCTTAGGTAATCGAGTGGATATTGAACTTGTGACTAGTAATAAACATTGTTTTATATTGTCACTTCCTGAAACACAATGTCACTGACGGTTTCGTATCTATAAGTTTGGTCTTAATCAGTGATTCATCATCATTCATAACAGGTGAAAAGAAACATGGCGCAAGGTGTATGAAATGCATCAAAAGTTCCAGGAAATTGTCAAATGCATCCTTTGCTGATACAGCCTCTTGTCGATTTGAAAAAATTTAGTATATCTTTTCCACAAGTGAACCTATAACACTTTTTGACCGTTGAAGTGGTGCAAAGCTTTTTTTTACGGTTTGTCCGTACTTAGAAAAGGTTATTGTGAGTGGGAGTGAACAAAGCAGTTGTCTGCATGGTGAAAGTTAAAAGCTTCTACGAGAATCTTTTTCATCGTGTTTTTTATCAAGCTAGTTCGAGTAATTGGGTCCAGATCTTTTAAAGACATTCACAACTAGATTATTAGGAGTATTAAAAGAGAAAAAGAAAAACTGTAAGGAATTTATGATTTTTTTAAATTTTCGTTATCGAACCCCTTTGTACTGGGTAATTTGTTTAAATAAGCTTCTCTTTATTACAGGAATTTTGATTTAATATGCTTTTCTGAATAACTTTTTGTCATTTTCAATAAATTAATTATGTGTTAATTCGAACCCATTGTGCGACCCGGAGAGAGTGTTCATGTCAGATTTTTCCTTTCTTCTCCAAAATTTATTTCAGGTGTTGATCGAGACTTTTCCAAGAAATTCTCTCTAGGGTCCAAGGTCCTTTAACGAACCATTATAGAATATTTTTCTTGTATGAATACCTTATTCTCTCGGTATGGTGACATTTAACTAGATATCTTGGTGAGGAATCTAGATCGCTCCATTTTATACCATGCAATTACCGGTGGGCGGTGGTAGAAACCATAACAGCATTGGAGGAGGAGTGTTCTTTATCCGCTGCTGAGCCTAAACTCTGTTATTTCTGGTACAAGTGCGTCGAATTCGATGTCTGGGGTTTAACCTTAATGACGCTAATTGTTGGAATTGTCTAAAGAATGGTCACCTTGCTAGATTCTGAGATAGGCTGCTTAGGAGACACTGCTTTAGCTGTGGTAAGCTTGATGTTACAGCTCGTGAGTGTCCTCGCTGCCAACCTAGGTAAAAAAACAAGTAATGAAAGTGTTAGACGTAGGTTAACTATCAATTTATTAGGGTGAAGTTTTTATCAGATTTTGTAGTGTCGCATGTTCAGGGTAATGAGGGACCGCAGATACAGTGATATTTATTAAGGAGTGGACATAGGGATTTATGTGTAGGTATTGTTTTTCTCTATGCACGACAAAAATATCTTCTAGAGGGCTCTTAATTTTATTCAACCAAAATAACTTCTTTCAACAAATAAAGATCTGGCTGTCATATTAATAAATTGATAAAGTTGATATTGTCAATTGGTACAGTGCCGGTATAACAGTTTGAGGAACGTAAGAGATTTCTTTTCTGTGATGTCAAAGCAACAATATTTAAATTAATTAATATGACAATCAGGTCTTTATTTGTTTTAAGAAATTATTTTGGATGAATTAAATTAGGCACCCCTCAGAAGGAGTTTGCCAGTTAAAAGTAGACATAGAGAAAATAAATCGCTATGTCTACTTCTTAATTAATATTACTGTATAATGGTCGATATTCTATGAACCAAAATGTTACGGTTACTCGATTCAGATGCCACAAGAAGTGTGATTGGGATGAAAAGCTGGAGTGCAGGATTGTCATTATTGAAGTCCGGTATTCTAACTTAACTCTCCCCGCATGAAATTGAGAAAATACGACGGGATTACAAAGAATACAAGTAAATTTAAATACCAAAATAAATGCTGGTTTATTGCCAACAAATATTAAATAAATTCCCCAATGGGATAGCGTACACAAATCCCAGTTTAACAAAATTCCAATCAAGAATTATCGTTTAAATTAATTATTGGAGCTTAAAACAAGTTTCCACAAAGAAGTTGATGTTTCGAACCCGAATGTACACGTGTGGTGCCAAATACAAGTAAAACAGATTACCTTAATTTAATAAGATGTTATCCAGAGAAGAGAGCTCAGTTCCCGGATCCATAAATCTGCAAACAAAAGAAAACTCCCAAGCTGCAGAGCTCGGAATGCAATGAACTGATTAATGCCTGAAGGGCATCGGCTTACTCGTAGTAAGCTTACAAGTACGATACTTAATCGGTCAACAGCTTCAGAAGGAATTGGAGGGTTGCCAATAGCATACGCGGGTCTACTTCGATCATCACTTAACAGAGATCTCAAGATAATAAATAGATAGATACTGACGTTAACAGAATTACTTAACCTTTTCGCTGCTAAATTAAAAATTCGAGTGTCAACAGTCTGTGCTAAATTAAAATTGTACAAAACGTATATTTACGTACGTCGCACTGAGAGAAATCGTCGCGCGTATATATACGTCATCAGCAGGTTGATTTGCAGCACCCAGCACGTGAATATGCAAGGTTGGGAAGGAAAGGTCAATATATTTTATCGGGGGGGGGCATCAACATTTTTTTATTTATTTTTGATTTGATTTTTTTATTTTTTATTTTATTTTTTTATTTTTTTTATATAAAAACAAAAAATAAATAAAAAATAAAAAAATTAACCGCTATCTACTGATTGACTTATGGATAAAACAATTTATCAAACGTCTGAATAAATAACTACTACGACAACAAAATGAATTCGCACATGTGTTACCTGAAACCGTTTTTAGCGTACTGGACAAAACTAAATTGAGTCGTGTTGGTACTCGTTGGAAAGCTCAGGAAATGGGCTTTCCGATGGTGTGCAGAATTTTAAACAGGTACAACGTATACAGTGTGTCCCAAATCGCGTGGGATTGCATGGGTAACTTAGTTATTATTAAAGATAGAGAATTGGTTAAATGGGCAATGTTTTGCAGTTTTGGATGCTTATTTAAAATTTCCTTACGGAAATTCAAAATGTCGCATAGGTTCGACGTAAATTCAAAAAAATTAAAAATGGCCATTCCCTTGAATGTCTTATATCATCGAAAGTATAAGAGCTATAAAAAAAAGTTTTATATAAAAGTGACTGTTTTTGATACGCTTAATTTAGAATTGATATAAAAAAAAATTTAAGATGGCCACTTTTGAGGAACATTTACCAACTTCCTAAAGTTAAATGGGCGCCATATTGGATTTTTAGATTACTTGATAGATTTTTAAATTCTCTTTTCAACGAGCTATTATAACATAAGATTGAAAATAAGATACCAGTTATATTAACGGTTTTTGTATTTTAATCAAGTAGTCTGTGACGAATAAAAAAAAACAAAACAAAATCTATTCGAGGCAACAAAACAATGAAAACAATTACACCAGATGTTTAAAATACTGGCCATTATTAGTGAAACACACTTCAAGACAGTTTAGTTTAGGCAACGTGTTGCCATTGATGATTATTATTATTATTGTAGTGGTAGCTACTTCCACTTTACTTTTATTTTTTAATTAAGTACTTACTTTTATAATTTAATGTACTGTACATAATTCGTGAATTGTGACCTGAGCAGCCAGCTTGTTGGTAGGTAGCATAAACCAACCCTTTCTTCGAAACATACGTTGTCGAGAAAAATCCTTTAAGGAAGTTTATTGGAGAATTAATAAATCATGGTGAGCAGTTAAAGATCCAACGAAGATTACCGGTCCAATTACATGACTTCCCATTATGCCATAAAATACATTACATAATTTAAAAAAAATATTAATTGATTTCGGCGTGAAACTACAACATGTAGGTTTTCCTGTGACGAGTATAGTGTTCATTATGTCGATTTGAACACTCCGCAGTTAGAAAAATAAGACTCATCTGTCCATTACTCGGACTGGTAAAACTGTTAGTTTCGATATTCTTGCGGATAAACCACCCACTGACCTACAAAATGTGACCTGGGACAATGCATCAATGGTAATACATTGTGTAAAATAAAGCAAAGTGTCTTGAAATGTGTTTAACTGGATAATGGCATGACATTTTTTCGAGGGGATAGTTTGTAGTTATACCACCATTTGTAGGTATGTAAGTATGGATAATAAGATAGTCAATAAGTGATGTTATAAAAATCAAAATTTTTCTAGGCCTACTTATATAAAATTTTGGAGGGAGTTGTAATGCCCAAACCCCCCTCTCATGAGTGCGCCCCTGATTTTTTAAACATCTGATGTAATTATTTTCATTGTTTTGCTGGCTCGAGTAGATTTTGTTTTGTTTTTTTTAATTCATCACAGCCTACTTGATTAAAATATAAAAACCGTTGATATAACTGGTATCTTATTTTCAATCTTATGTTATGATAGCTCGTTGAAAAGAGAATTAAAAAATCTATCAAGTAATCTAAAAATCCCATATAGCGCCTATTTAACTTTAGGAAGTTGGTAAATGTTCCTCAAAAGTAGCAATCTTGAATTTTTTTGACATCAATTCTAAATTAAGCGTATCAAAGACAGTCACTTTTATATAAAACTTTTTTTTATATCTCTTATACTTTCGATGATATAAGACATTCAAGGAAATGACCAATTTTAGTTTTTTTGAATTTACGTGGAACCTATGCGACATTTTGAATTTCCATAAGGAAATTTTAAATAAGCATCCAAAACTGCAAAACATTGCCCATTTAACCAATTCTCTATCTTTAATAATAACAAAGTTACCCATGCAATCCCACGCGATTTGGGACACACTGTATATACGTACGTCGCACACAGATTCCGCATTTTCAGAACGTATATATACGTGCGCAACAGTGAAAAGGTTAAAGGTGATAGCATACAACCCGGAAGGGGCAAAAATAGTTATTAATTAATACGCAAAAAGTTATGGAAGTTGTTTGGTTGTTGGTGTCTTGTTATCAAATCTGTTGTATGATCCAGTGACCCAACTACAGAAAATGGCTGCTCCTATCAGCAAATGGAAAGGCTGTCAAAAGGTGTTGGCCCTCCTGCGCCCTAAAAGAAAATCACAGGCAACCCTTTGCGTTTTTAACCAAAAATGTCTTTAAACAAAAGGGCTAATTATAGATGAAACGTGCAACAATCGTCAATGGAAAATTTTATATGAAATATCAGCCAACGGTAAAGAAAAAATATACGTGGATGTGGATGTAATGAAATGCAATTATACTATCCTCATATATCGGAGTTAAGGACGGCATACTATTCATGAGAACCAATAGAGGTCGCCACTGACAAATTGCATTGTAAAATTATATCAAACTTTGAGAATGACTCCTGGGCTTATACAATCATTTTTTAGCTTGGTTTTTGAACATATAAATTCTACATACATTACTCTAGAGCGACTGTATAAAGGTTTTACTAAAAAGACAGTAATTACTACAATATTGCTAAAATAAGAGGGCACATTTCATATTTTATTTTAAGCAATTGTTGAATTTTAAAGTACAGTCGCTGTAAAACTGCTCCTCCTCTTTCAATATTGAAAGTTTTGTCATTTAAAACCCAATATTGCGGCCAGGAGTCATTCTCAAAGATTTCATTTTTAAAAAGTTACATCAATCACAATGGCGGCAAGCAGCAGTAGTGCAGCTATTTACTTCTAGATGTCGCTAAGGTACAACTTAACTTGGCGCGCGTCTGTAAAAAATATAAAGGAACTGCTGCATCCCATTATGATGTCATTGAGTACAATGAATGGTTGTTTGTCTAAACACGAGTACATAAACGCGACCTATGCCAACATTCCTTTCTCTTTTACTAAGATAAAATGACATTTGTGATTTGAATGTGTGTGGGCGACCCTCCAGAAAAGAAGACAGGTAGTTAAATCCGTTTGGTAATTTTACACGATTGTGCAACGCTGCCCTTATCCTATGTCTATCCTACGACGTGCATTTCCTAAAAATCACAGGGGTGCAAAAATGCATTTATTATCTTCGTTGGCGCAGAGACCAGATCTACTGTCCAAATTATCCGGGTATGCTCAGGGGTAGAGATCATGGGGGCGGGGGTGAATTTTCAGTAAAAAAATATGAATTGCCCCGAGTAACAATTTTTTCAGCACGGTTAATTTTTTACTTCACTGCACCCTCGTAGCGCCGCTCCTGGGCATCGTCTGTCAATTTCGAGAGCAGAGATGGACTCTACACCCCCAATAACCCCCGAGTAGGATTTCTCCCGCTTTTCATATAAGGAGCGATCAAAAAAGGATTGACAATCGAGTCGCCGATTTTCTGGGTAACCAAAAATTCCAAAGGTTGCTCAACAACAACTCTTTTTTGATCGCATAGTATGAAGTATTCGTGAAAATAATGATTACAAATTGTAGGTTTGACAAAATAAACAGTTGGTTGTAAATAAAGCAAATTCCCCTATGTATCCTTTAAATTCACCACGTCAAAGAATTATAAGAATATTGACAAATGAACGTCAAAAATTTTATTTGCGATTTCGACTGCAGAGCGAGAGCAGAAGGGCTAGGTATTTGAACAAAAAAACATGCCTTCAATTTGTTGAATAATCTCTGGTAATAGTGCATAATCTGTTTTTGCGTGTACTTTTAAATGTAATTTAATCTATGTCAACCAGCTGTTTTTTATCTCGTTAAAATAAGCAAAGGAATGTGCACAAGGTCATATGGAAGCCAACATGTAAAAGTAATTAAATTTAGAGCATACACAAACCAATTGTGTAAGTAGAGTACTACCTACTCGACACGATGTGGCAGCACAATTTATTTACTACAAAGATAATACTTCACTATCTTTCGATTTTAAAACATGCTGCGACCTCTGATATTTAATAGCTGAATCAGGGTTGCCTCATTTCATAACTGGTTCAATTTTTTAATTCGTATGCCGTCCTTAACGGCGAAATTCTACACATTGCGGAATCCCCATCACAGAATCGCCAATCGCCATAGATCCTACTACCACAGATAAAAGATTATCTGTGCTACTACACTAAAAGAATTGCCTTTCCTTAAACTCAATCGTTAAATTAGCATAGGTACTTGTCATGATTGCAATGGAGAAATTTGGAAAACAATTGAATATCAGGTTAACGACATATTCAACAGAAGCTTTTTCTAAATGTAACTACACGTTCAATTTTATTCTTGAGCAAACAATCTTTAACACGTAGCTACTCTCAATATTTTAATAATAGGGCTATTGTAAATTATCATATTGGATTAAAACGCAAAAATCCACTATGACGGCAAAACATCGTCGTTTTCCTAACCTTCTTTGCATACATTCCCTATCTCCGCATCTTGGAAGTGTACATTTTGGGGTTTGAAAGTCCCATTTTCTACCTGACAACAGTAGTATAACCTTTATCCAAAAGCGAGAAAGGATAGGCATACCACATCAATGATTTTGTTAGAACTCAATAATTACCGAGTTTTATACACCTCCAAAAACAAGAATGGTGCAATTAAGACACTTTCAGTCAAAAAAAGAACTGACCGACTATAAAACCACATTGAGTATTTGTCTGTCTTTATTGACTGAAAAATTTCCGCCTTAATCGACATTGCTAATTAAATAACTCAACTTTCATTATTTATTATTGACTTTTATTAAAGTAAATATACTCATCATAAAACTGCTAGTATCTTACGTAATCCCTTAGAGTAAACAATCCCTCGACTTCTGAAGATTAGGTACTCGTGTCCACAGATTTCTCCTACCTATTTCACTTTGCATATTTCCACCAAAAATGACGTCCTTTACGTACCATGCTATAATAATTCATTCGGCTGGCTAAAACTGATCGGAGCGCACATCACCGATAACAGCCATAAAAATTGAAAATTGTTTCTTTGTTTTTTGTGCAAAATTAGGCGTTATGTAAGTAGCCGGGACAATGGGGTGAGATATTTAGGCATTTTTAGCTTTTGCATTAACTCTATGTTTCTTCTTATACATAGGTAGGCTTAAACTTGCGGTGTCATCAAACTCATCTGCATAATTCCGAAGACAATACATAGGTATACTTTACATTTTAAATGAGCGCATTCTGTTCGTTTCCTGTGTTATGTATATAAATATTTGCCAAATTCCGGGCTGCATGCAGTCAGCACTTTTCATTTTGTCTCAATATAGCATGAGTCAACATTGCGCTTCTTGTAAACGGAGTAGTGGTTGTCAATAAAATAAATATTACCTACTTTCACGTACAATTGGAATAGTTTCTTAGTATATTTGCAGTATACTTCAAAAAGTCGTAAAAGTACTTTCGACTAATTGTGAAATAGATAAACACCTTCGGTTGCCGGAAATTCTTCAGTGTCTGGATGATGGTAATTGGAATGTTAATTGTTTACTTATCAAATGTCAATTAACTACGCAATTAACTGCAATGGGTGAAATTTGTTGCAAATGTGATAATTAGCGTAAATTTTCTTTTTGTATTCAAATTGATGCAACATATTGCAAACGTAATTTATTAGATGTGGTTTACCTTAAGTCTTTGTTGTATAATTTTGTGCGGTGCTCTTACAATTTTCCCGTGTTTTCAGGTATTGTGCGTGAATAGCCGAAGGATTGCAGAATAAAGAAGAAAATGTCGATTTACAACAATTCGGTTAAGAGATACTACGACTTCGTATTTACGGATCTCGCCGGTAAGAAATTTTTATACTATCCCACAATTTAGTTAATAAAACGATTTGTAAAAACAACGTAATCTTAAAATCGATTCTAAATACGCCATTGCGTAACGAGGAACTAATTTATTTTTATTATTATTGTCTCAATTAGTAAGGGAATAGTAATTTCATAATAAATTACATTAAAACCTCTTTTTACTTGCGGTTAGGTGCTTTGGTGATTAAATGGTTTTTAAAAAGACGTTTCCTTTACAGTAGGTTTCTGCGCGTTTATAATTGCTGGACCAAATTTGAATTCGGTATTACTTGAGCGTGATTGTGCGACATTATATAACATTAATCTTAAATTTGCACAAAATCTTTAACAAAGTGTAGCCGTCTGACCTAGACACAGATACTATTTATTGTAATACTTCACATGGAGAAAAGTACTAAACTCATTCAATTAAAATGGTTGCACTTTCTACTCATTTGCGCTTAATCTCACCGTTTTGCTCTAAATAAATATTCCCTAAAATTCTCTCCCTCGTTACCAACTATGTAATAACTATTTTGAAATTAAACAAACATTAATTTGAAGAGTTCTGTGGTAAAAAAAACTGAAAAATTACTTCGATTTGGTTTGCATTCTAACATTTTTAACCATTCGTTTTACGTTGAGGTTAATATCGTAATCATCATTAAACTGTAACAATTTTGTGGCCCTCTTTAAAAACATTCTAGTCGGAAGTAACTCAATTTTATGGCCTTACGTATTAATATGCTCGTTTTTGTCAAAGTACCTAAATTAGACGAATGTGTCCATTCTGAAGAAAAAAGTAATTAAATGAACAAATTCTTTAAATGTTTGAGAAAAATGGCAATCTGTGATTAATACAGTGCCAAATCAGGAACAGTTAAGATGGAAATCTTTTCAAGCGTTCAATCGTGCTACCATAAACTTCACCCTTTTGCCATGTAGGTATTCAATAACCAAAACGACCACGAGCAGACTCTTTTTTCATACCCAAATGTTCGTGTATAATCTTGATTGAATATTGTAGTGTTAGACACTCCGGCTTTTTCACAAGCATGGTCGGTTATTTTTCGAAACAATAAACACTGCCAAAACTTCCCAATGTTGTGGATCAGTTTTTGGGCGCTTTTGATGACTAAAATTTATACGCGACATAAGAAAAAAAAGACCATTCAATCAATTTATTTTCATAGGGCGTCTCCAAGTCCTCTTTAGAACACGATTGTACAATGTTTTTACAAGGCAACTGACATGTACCTATATGTG